>NC_137003.1:8279331-8551831 GCF_032717465.1 Coenobita brevimanus
TGATCCTGTGAGGGTACATATCTCCTCCATGTCCACTGTCATCTACCTGCCCTCCCCCAGAGTCCACCCCCTGCCTCTCCCCCCACCTCACTCACATACACCCTCCTGATTATGTTTCCTACTCTCCATTCCACCAACTTACACCCCCTCCCCTATCCCTCCATTTTTTTCACATACACTCGCCTAGTTAGTCTTTCACACCCCAACTTACACACACCTCTCCATCTCTATCTCATCCTCAGTCTCCACCTCACTCACATACACTCTCCTGATTATGTTTCCTACTCTCCATTCCCCCAACTTACACCCCCCTCTCATATATCTCTCCACTCCATCCCTCCATCTCATCCTCAGTCTCCACCTCACTCACATACACTCTCAGAATTAATCTTCCTACACCCCCCAACTTACACCCTCCTCTCTCATGCACCTCTCCACTCCATCCCTCCATCTCATCCTCAGTCTCCCCCTGCCACTTTCCCCACCTCCACCTCACTCACACAAACCCCTACTTAGTCTCGCTCTCCATCCCCCACTTACACCTCCCTCTCATACCTCTATTCCATCCCTCCACCTCACTCTCATACTCCACCCCCAACTTACACCCTCCTCTCCTATATACCTCCACTCATCCCTCCAACTCATCCTCCCTCTTACCCCACATCCACCTTACTCACATACACTCCTAGGTAGTTTCCCTCTCCATCCCATTTCAATTTACAACATCCTCTACTCAATGCCTCAGTTTCCCTCTCCCCCCCCTCCACCTCACACATTAGGGCAGATTCACACTACACGGTTCGTCTCCGTACGGCTTTCGTACGTTAATTTTTTTATCGAAGTCAATGGGGCTGTTCACACTAAATTTTCCGTTTATTGTTCATCTTTCGTGCGGCTTTCACTTGTACGGATCGCCTACGTTTGGAAGAAATCTCTAACGAACGAAACTTATACATATGGAAATGCTCCGTACCTCCACCGATCAGTGTGAACATCGATACGTATCAGTCACGGTGTGTTTACAGACGACAGAGGACAACTTTAGCCTGTCACTGCTTTTGGCCGTGAACAGTACTATAAGCAGTCATGAGTGACGAGAAGTTATTAGAACTGGTCAGAGGCTACGAGGAACTATATTACATGGGAAACAGAAAATACAACGATAACCATGTGAAAGAAAAAATATGGAAATTAATAGGAGAGGGATTGGAAAAATTGGGTAACATTTAAATATTTCATTATTTTATTATAACAGTGTGACAAATAGCATTGTATCCTTCATCCTATTCATTACCCTTCATAGGGTATCTCTTAACACCCTATCCATTACCATTCACAGGTTCTCCCAACATCCTGTGAATAACCATTGGTAGGTTCTCTCTCAACCCTCTTTACGCCCATGGAACAAAACCTGTGGGACTTCAAGAATCTTTTAAATTTCTTTTACAATGAATGCACCTTGTGGAGCATTTCCTCCCTGTCTAGTTATGTCTACTAAAGAGCTTGCATTGTTCGTGACATTCATGGTTGTAACATTAGTGGCATTGTCACCTAAGTAGTTGTGCAAAAATGAAAGTTGCAGCAAGCTGCTTTACACTAATTTCTGAGGCTTCTTGTCGGAGCCACAGCTGCACGCAGACTGACGAGATCATGGACATATAGTGTGAACAGTGACATAGCAAATGAACCGTAACCCTACGAAGACGAACCGTATAGTGTGAATTGGCCCTTAGTCTCTCACTCCAGCCCTCCATCTCATCCTTGGTCTCCCCTCCTACCTCACTCACATACACTCCTAGTTAATTCTCTCCCACTCCATCCCTCAGTCTCCCAATTCTAATTTATGGAGCATAGACAACCAAATGACATAGGATTTCTAACTAAACTCGTGGAATTTTGCCATAACCTACCTACCAATAACAGATCTTTGAGGAAAAAAAAAAAAAAAAAAAAAAAAAAAAAAAAAAAGTGATATGGCCACCTTATTTTTAAAAGTAATGAAGTAATATTTCTCGCCTTTTAAGACTTCGTTCCCTTAAAAATCCTTGGAATAGCACTTCTAAAAAATTACAAGGTTAATTATGAAGTGGCTGCTACAGTTTATATAACCCTTGTTAATTTCTTGGTCATAAACAGACACACATCTTAACCAAGACTGGCTGAAGTTTAAATCTATTGCTCATGGTCTGGTGCAAGTAGGCAACTAATAAAGTACTGTATGTATAAAATCAGTAATGCTGTTCCTGGCCTACCAACCCATTCATACCCAGGCAACAGGTCTTTTAGTCCAACATGACAGATGAAAACTACACCAGGTAATTTTTACGCAATGTTGTTCCCACAACAATTTAAATCAATTTTATGCAAGGAAGAAGGAACCAAATGCTAGAAAATCTGAACGACTGTTCCCTCCAACAAAAAACTAAGTTAAGGGCCAAATTCAAGATCGTTCATCTTGAGATGCCTGGACACAGCATTAAAAAGACTGGAGGGTCATAGGCAGTAGGAAGAGTGAAAAGCAGGTCCAGAGTTGACCTATTGCGTACATGAAGGTTAACTCCTGCATTTGATAGCTGGACAGAAAAGGGATGAGAGTTTGCTGTTAGACAGGTGCTACGCACCCACCAGGGTGGTGGAGGGATGCAAGCAGACGTTTCGGAGGGGCAATGACCACTGACACAGCAGTACAAATGAGATAAACATGCAACAGTTGTAGTCAGATGGAATAAAAATTGGCATGCTGCATCACTATGTGCCACTGATGCAATATGTAGAGATGTTTCAAATAATTTTTGGCCTGCACCAGGAGCATGCATTTATTTTTTTTTTAGCTGCAGTTCTTTGGTTGTGTGTTTAGTATTTTTATTAAAAGTTGCAGCAATATTTCACTCATTGGCAAAGCAACTGACGTCAGATTTAAAAAGCACAATTAATTTTACTACCTCTCAAATATTGGAAATTATAAGACTGCCTTGTCAAAATCAAGCTGTTTTTCATTAGTCTTAAAAGGCGATAAACTCTACTCCACTACACAAAATATTGAAACATTTATAATAAAGAAGCATTTACATTAAAGATGCATTTATTGGAATAAAGAAAATATGGTCAGCACATATAAATATATAAGTAATGGATGTGGGATCATGAAGGGCCGCAATATATTAAAATCTACATGAGTGAAGTTCTGCTGAAAAATCCTATGGTCTGACTGACTGGCCAAGAGATGCTCCCACATCCACAAATACTGTACAGTGCATATACAGATGTCCTCGTTTAGCCACAGGTATGGCCTAAACTAACAGTATTCCCACCATACAACTGGTAATGGCAAATTCTGCACCCTGACTAAGCTTTACAGAAACACTTATCAACATTTAAAAAAAAAAAAAAAAAAAAAAAAAAAAAAAAAAAAAAAAAAAAAGGGGGGGGGGGGGGGGTTGAAAAAAAAAAAAAAAAAAAAAGGGGAGGGGGATAGCGGTTGCATTGTTTAACAAAATAAATAAATAGATAGAGGGGTTGCACAGATTTATTAAAAAAATGGAGAGGGGCAGGAGAGGGGTTGCATTGTTTGATGGTCCTTAACTATGAGGTATGACAGTCTCCTTGGTTACTTCATTTATTTTGCTATCGCTTACATAGGCTTCAACATGCCTGCGTAAGTTAGCCTTGGTCACCTAATGGCATCTCTCCACACTACTTGATCTCTGGCAGTCTCCCTGTCCAGTCCCTTATCCATGAGGTCTCACTCTGACTTCATCCCAGGTCTTTTTTTTTAATCTGCCTTTCACAACTCGACCCTAAACAATCACTGCTTTCACCCTCCATCCTCTCCACATGTCCATACCATCTCAACCTACCCCTCCTCATCACTACATCAATACATTCAAGTCCCATTCTTCTTAACTCTTCAACTGCAGTCCTAACACCCCTCCTAAGGCCTGTCATTCAAGGATGCACTACAAACAAATCTAATCGTTGTCATTACTGTATGTTTAAGCCTATGAACATCCTCATCCTTCACTGCCCAGGTCTCACGTGCCACATACAAAGATCCCTAAGCACTGAGGGAGAGCCCTCTCAATGTCAGGAGGCAACAGCTCCCTGAACTTCCTCCAGCCACTCCTTATCCTAGCCACACAGCTAACACCAGCTCCACCTCCAGCACACAGCATGTATATAAAAAAAAAAAAAAAAAAAAAAAAAAAAAAAATCTACACACTCAACAGCAAGACTAATCCTTTCAGGCCTGAAATCTCCGTATGCTCCCCCCCACACACTGCACACACCATGTCAGCATTTTTCACAGTCTACCTCTAACACCACATACACAGCCTCTCACCAACACTGAACAAGTTGTAATTCCTTCCCACACCCTAATGGTAATCCATACATGGCCACACTCCCTCAGCTTTGATAGTACCACCACCAGCCCTAGATACCATCACCCTTGGTTACTAGTTGTATCGACCCTCCAATCACACTACACACTGCCATCAACTGAGACAAAAGGGAACAGGGATCTGTCAGGTTTGATAACATGCTATAACAAATTTAACAGACAATGGAGAACGTTGCCTTCATGAGGTGGCAGTCTCCTTGGTTATGGCTACTAGTCATATCAATGTGCTATAGCAATACACTTTACAGGTACAGGAGGCTTGCTTTCATGTGTCTCCTTGGTTACTAGTCCTGCAGGTGGTAGGTGACTGTGATCATCCACTCACTTGATATACAGTGCAACCTCTTATATTCGAAGTTCTTGTGTCCTTTTGATACTTTTGAAAAATTTGAACTTTTAATAAAGCATTTCTGTGCCTGTCTTAATTCTCATGGTTTAGACATGCTTTTGACACAAGCTTTGTTGTCTGGCCTAACTAGCTGGCTTCAGGCATCCTATTTTCCATTGTTAACACTACCATTTATCTCATCTCAACTCAAGGATCAGTACAATAATCGCTACAAACCATGAAGTGTTTCTTTCACATTTCCTTTCCTCATCTTGTGTATGTCCCCTCGTTCTACAACACTTTGCAGTTGTATTCATATTTAACAATATTCATATTTAACATCAATCAGTAAGTTGTAAGGGACAGTAATTAAGCATTCATTTATTTATGTAAAAACTACAGTACTGAACATGAATATTTACATCTTCCAGCAACCACCATCCACTCCTTGATGTAGCACTGCCCACTATCTCCATTATTTTTGTTTCTGTCCTCCTCTCCCTATTTCTCACATCTTTCCTGTCAATTTTTATTACTCCTTCCTTTTCAGGTGGCTTTACATTGAGTAACATGCCTAATGGCTTTCTGTAAGCCAGAAAACCATTTACAATGCTGGGTGGTAACCATATAACCAACCCATACGTGATGCTACACTTCACATATTGTGCACTGATTACACTTCATTTTATGACATTTTATGATACGTACAATTACTGCCAGTCTGCATTACTATAATCTTGCAGAAATAATGCAATCTCAGTGATGAAATACATAAGTACATTGTGTGTGTGTGTGAAAAAAAAATGGAAGATGGTGGTGGTTTATATCTACTCAAAAATATATTGCTAGTTTAACAGTGATGCAAATGATCTATTAGAATTACACTAAGACTGCTGCCTACCAACAATCATGCTTCAGTCAAAAGTGAATAAAATCAGTTGACGTCTGACAAGTGGTGTTGCATGGTGTTGTGTGATAAAGGAATATTTACCATAATTCCACTCAAACTGAAAAACCTTATCACACTGCTTTGTAATGTCATACACTGTCAGGTTTACCACCACCGCTATCTTTGACAACACCTGCAATGAGTTATTTACTCTGGTTTCAGTGGTACAGCACTGAGAACTGTCAAATTTGTCATACATGGTACTTTCCATCACCAATCGTTTCACAACACACACACTAAGTATTTGTGGCTGCATTCTTATACTGCATCATTTTTGTTCCCAGCACTGCACTAATTGGTAAAGCCAGGACACCTGTTTGAAGCCACAATTATGGTCAAATTTGGATATGATAAAACTGACTCAAATAAGAAAGAGCTTACCCAAGAGGAGGAAAGGAAATTATTATTATTATGGGTGACCACACACTTTATGGTGAGGTCATCAGTACCAGATGGGTGTAGCTAGGAATTTTTTTTTTTTTACTAGTCTCTGGTTATTTCTGAGCTAAGTTTGGGAAATAAAAATGACATTTTTCATAAATTATGGCAATTGAACTTTAGAGGTTTGCAAACTTTTGAGGTTGCACTGTAGTACTACCTATTCTTCCTTCAACTTTATCATTCTGTTTGTCCTCACTCCCTACTTCTCCCTTTCCTTCCTGTCACTTTTTCTCTTCTTTCCACTTCATGTGGTTTTACACCAGGTGACAGGCCTAATGGTTTCCTGCAGCCCAGGAAACCATTTACAATGTTGGGTGGTAACCATATCACCAAATAATGGGGTGATGTGGGGCCTGCTATGGTGCTCACGTTAACTGGATTATGCAAATGCAGCATCCATCCAGGAACCAAACCTCCACACTATTCAACGCACCTTGCCGTTGCAGGGCTCTGTCTGCCACAGGGGAACACTGGTTCACTAAATGAGGTGGCAAGGCTGTTGCTTGCCTGTGGTTGATGGGTCTGCTTGGCCAGGCAGACTGGGGTTGATCAACAACGTACTTCAATTCACAATGCCATCAAACAAAACATGCCCCAATTCCCTCCCTTATCCTCCAAGGATGGTGGAGTACACGAGTCTCCTTGGTTACTAGTCTAATACCTCCCTATCATCCCATAAAGGAAAATGGTGGATTACACGATACGGGCCAATGCAGCCAGCAGACCAACATGTTCCTGTTCAGATAAGCCTGGCCACAAAATACATCACTTCAGCACTACCATATAAACCAGCCAGGGAACACAATGACAATTACTTGGATTTAACGTACATGAAAACAGCACTTCATGACTAGCATAAACGAGGACTTTCTGTACACACAACTACAGTTCTTTCACTTAAACTTGGCCAAGACATATCCTTTGACAGCTGACTTAACTTAGTTCAGTAGCAAAGACACAATCACTGGCTCTACAACCTTTCCACTGCACTGCATGACTAAGATCACTAATTTTGATCTAATACAGTATAGCTAAACACGATTCAAAGATGGTAATTTTAGGTCACTGAAACCTTTCCAAAGCACTTCTTCGTGACTAGCAAGGTATTTTAAGGCCAAGTTAAAGCAAAATGACTGAGATGCAGTTTTAACACATTACCAATCTTCTTCAAACATACAGCATATTCCTCTACCCAGCTGGCTTCATCTTGCCATCTTGATATCTTCATAGATCTTGTTGGACGCCATCTGTTTCCTGCAAATACAACAACACATTAGCTGTGTTTTTATCTACACCAACACTCACTGACCTAACCTACAACACCCACTAACCTACTCTACACCTACACCCACTGACCTAATCACACACACACACACACACCTAACCTTCAAACACCAGCCAACTGGATTACCTAAACTCAAGATCACAAGTTTAAATTCTGTACCTAAACAACAAGAGCCTATCTGCACAGACTGCAGTCAATATTTAAGTTTCTCTTTCAAACTCAGAATGTGAAACTTGTATTAAAATGCCTCCTTATGGCCAAAACTGACAACTGTTTAATAATCAGCTGATGCAACAGCTGACCTATCAAATCAAATCAAAATTTCAAGCTGAGCAACTTTGTATTTCATAAGCCACTACAATGCTTCCTTAAAGTCAAACTGAAATGCAGCCAATAGTCAGCTTAGGCAATGGCTGACATGATAAATCAACACAAGTTCAGGCTGAGCAGCTTTATATTTCATAAAATCACTCAAAGCTCTCCAAGAGCAGATATTTACACTTTCCTTGGAGAGAAAAAAAAAAGTACCACTTCTAGATCTGTTAGCTTTGCCACAGGTGAACAGACCTATTAATATTCCAAAGCACATCTGCTTGGACCACCAACTTAACCCACACCACCACCAGGCACCTACAGTAAACACAGCAGCACAACCACCTGACACATTCAAAGCATCAGCCAACACCACCTTAACCCACTACACCACCAGGCACCTACAGTAAACACAGCAGCACAACCACCTGACACATTCAAAGCATCAGCCAACACCACCTTAACCCACTACACCACCAGGCACCTACAGTAAACACAGCAGCACAACCACCTGACACATTCAAAGCATCAGACACCACCACCTTAACCCACTGAACGACTTAGACGATGGCCAGATTTAGAAAAATGGCAGAAACTGTAACCACTGCTAATACACCTAAAGATAATTCACCATACTCCCTGAGTGCTTTATCCATCTATATCTATTTATCTATATCTACTGAAGTAATTCTGGAGACTATTTCAAAGTCTGCATTACATGAGGAAGCTACTACAGTTCAAAAAAATCTTCCCAAACAAGAAATGAACAAAGTAAGGGAACCATTCAGTGCAAGATGCCTGGCCACTGCATTTAAGAGCATGTCACAGTAGGAAGCACCAATGAACCAGCACCAAGTCACACTGGCTACATGGCACCAAGACTGGCATGGGAGCAGCTTTGGCCATGAAGACGCTTGGTGATGAAACAGTTTGGTGTTAATGCACAAGGAGGAAGGCAGGATAGGGAGGAAGGGGAGGATAGGGAGGAAGGCAGGATAGGGAGGAAGGCAGGATAGGGAGGAAGGGGAGGATAGGAAGGAAGGGGAGGATAGGAAGGAAGGAGGAAGGGGAGGATAGGGAGGAAGGGGAGGATGGGGAGGAAGGGGAGGATAGGGAGGATGGGGCAGTGTTAATGGCAGGGCCTTAAACTATCCATGGCATAATACCAAATGTCTAGCCTGATAGTAGGGGGGAAATGTAGGGCCAAAAGAATTATGGAACTATCAAGAAAAGGTGGACCAGTAGAGAGAGGACAGGAAGGGGAGAGAAAGGAGATACAGTCACTGGTAAAAGGAAAAGAAGTCACAGGCAGAAGGAGAAAGACACAGGCAGAAGGAGAAAGTCACAGGCAGGAGGAGAAAGACGCAGGCAGGAGGAGAAAGACGCAGGCAGAAGGAGAAAGTCACAGGCAGGAGGAGAAAGACGCAGGCAGAAGGAGAAAGACACAGGCAGAAGGAGAAAGACACAGGCAGGAGGAGAAAGACACAGGCAGGAGGAGAAAGACACAGGCAGGAGGAGAGAGAGAGAGAGAGGCAGGAGGAGAGAGAGACAGGCAGAAGGAGAAAGATGCAGGCAGAAGGAGAAAGACACAGGCAGAAGGAGAAAGACACAGGCAGAAGGAGAAAGACACAGGCAGAAGGAGAAAGACACAGGCAGGAGGAGAAAGACACAGGCAGGAGGAGAAAGACGCAGGCAGAAGGAGAAAGACACAGGCATTTTGTAAAAAAAAACAAATAGGTCAGATTAATTCAAACTTACACAGTACTTCCAATTCCCTGACTCCCCCAACATCTCTTCCTTAGTGATATATTTTTGGTTTTATTCTTGCTACTACTTGGCAATTTTTACAACTCAGGGGCTGGTACTCTTGAAGCACCTCCCCTAACACCTCTTCCTTATTGATTTATTGTTTTATTCTTGCCACCACCAGGCATTTTAAAACTCAGGGAGGACTTACAGCTCTGATGGGGTTAATAAGGCTACATCTTCAGTTCAAAAAATACAGGATTAATAGACTCTGGAAATATTGCTATCGTATCATTTATATAGACTCTGGAAATATTGCTATCGTATCGTTTATACAGACTCTGGAAATACAGCTATCGTATCATTTATATAGACTCTGGAAATATTGCTATCGTATCGTTTATATAGACTCTGGAAATATTGCTATCGTATCGTTTATATAGACTCTGGAAATACAGCTATCGTATCGTTTATACAGACTCTGGAAATACAGCTATCGTATCGTTTATATAGACTCTGGAAATACAGCTATCGTATCGTTTATACAGACTCTGGAAATACAGCTATCGTATCGTTTATATAGACTCTGGAAATACAGGTATCGTATCATTTACATAGACTCTGGAAATATCGCTATCTTATCATTTATACAGACTCTGGAAATATTGCTATCGTATCATTTATAATATAGACTCTGAAAATATTGCCATCGTATTGTTTATATAGACTAAAATATTGTTATCGTGTTGTTTATATACAGCAGACTCTGGAAATATTGCTATCGTATTGTTTATATTCACTCTAGAAATATTGCTCTCGTATCATTTATATAGACTGGAAATACAGCTATCGTATCGTTTATATAGACTCTGGAAATATTGCTATCGTATAGCTTACAGCTCCCTACGTGTCAAGTGGGTTGGTGGAGGTTAGTGCCCCTCCCTGTAAAACAAATAACTCAGAGTCAAATGGCCACCCCATACAGGATTATGGCATCTGGCAATAGATAGAAAGATAGATAGTATAGTTTATAGAGACTCTGGAAATACACCTACTGTATCATTTATATAGACTGGAAATACAGCTATCGTATCATTTATATAGACTGGAAATAAAGCTATCGTATTATTCATATAGACGAAATACAGCTATCGTATCATTTGTATAGACTGGAAATACAGCTATCGTATAGTTTATAAAGACTCTGGAAATACAGCTATCGTATCGTTTATATAGACTGGAAATATTGCTCTTGTATCGTTTATATAGACTCTGGAAATACTGCTATCATATCGTTTATAAAGGCTCCAACATGCTTGAATGCGTCGGTTTTCAAAACTTAATAGCAGCTCTCCACACTGCTCAATCTCTGGCAGCCTTCCTATTCAGTCCTACCCCTGAGGTCACACCCTATGGCCTCTTCCCAGGTCTTTTTCAGTCTGCCTCTCACCCCTACCCTCAACCTTGCCACTTATCACCTTCCGCACCCAACTGTTACTCTCCATTAAAAATAAAATCAAGGCATTTGAGAGAAGAACAAGTACAAATGGAACTTAGAAATCTGCATAAAAGACAAGGCTTTACTATTACACCACTGATTTCCCTAGGTAAATAGCTAAGGAAGAGGTGTTAGCGAGCTGCCTTTTGAATGCAGGGGTCTCCAACCGACTTAAGTTTAAACCCTAAAATAAATCATTACAGAAGAGATGTCAGGGAGCTTCCTGTTGTGTGTTAATTCACTCCTGCCACAGCCAATGGTTTTATCAAACTCTGGGGATATTTTATTTACTGATGGGGTAATAATGGCTATCTGTCTTCTGTTGCAAGTCTCCAAAGACTTAAAACTATATGGAAAAGTTAAGAATGAAACCTAAGGCACAAGGGGTGGCAGTGATCATTTCCTGGGATATGGTTGTTAGCACTGCCAATTTAACTGCAGCACACTTACTGCAAATAATTCCACTTAGCAAAATTGAGTTTTTAATGTTCTGCATGATTCTTGCAACTTTAGCTTCCTCAGCTATTTAAGCACAAGTTGCAGTGCATTTTGACTAACACCTACTGAGGCCAGTTCTGCAACCAACTGGTAATTAACAAAAGCAGCACCACAGCAAGATTTATAGAAAACTATACGTTATGTATGAAACACTCCACTGGCCCATCAATGGTTATTTCAACAGAATGGCACCTAAGTGAGTATGTATAACATTTTTAAATGTACTCATCTTGTAGTATCCAGCCAAGTTGCTCCCCTTCATCACTGGTGGTGGTGGTGGTGGATGTCTACCACCAGACACCCTCCACAGCAGGGGTGGCCTCCTCTGCCATCAAGCTGCCCTCGTCATACTGCCCTAAAGTACAAACATGCTTTACAACTCCACCCTTGAACTACAATGCCAGTGCTACCTCAACCATCAACACTAGTTAAATCTTAGGCTGAAGGACATACTGAAGGCTGTATCAAACCAGCCATTTCAAGGAGTCTATCAGTTAATATTCTTGCCATACACATATGTACCTATCTCTCAGGAGGAGGATGGTGGACTGCAGAAGGGGAATTTTAGCATGAAGTCTCCTAGATTCATATCCAGATAAGCATGAACCCACAACTGAGTTAAGGGCTCTAGTAAGTAAGTTTCTCAGTGAAATATGTTAACACCCAAATATGCCTAGTAACCAATGCATTTATTCCTATACAGTATAATGCTACTTCCCTATTCAAGTTAGGCAAATGCAAACAGCAAACTAGCTAGGAACAATCTTCATTTTCCTTCATCCTGATCTTTTCCACCTAATGCTGGAGTGAGGAAGGGTGCAGAAAGGAAGGACAGGGAAAGAAATAATAGAGGAAGCACTTACACTTATACCTCAACATTTTTACCCGCCTAATGGAGCGGGAAAAGGGAACTCGATTTCCTTCATTCATTCATTTATAAAAACTCCAAGATGCTTCCATATATCAGCCTTGATCACCTAATGGCAGTTCTCCATGTTGCTTGATCTCTAGCAGCTTCTCTGTCCAGCCCTTTATCCCTGAGGACACCGACTTCATACCAGGTCTTTCAGTCTGCCTCTCAACTTTACCCTCCATGTTCACACCTCTCACCCTCCGCACCCAAATGTCATCCCCCATCCTCTCCACATGCCCAAACCATCTCACTCTACCCCTCCTAATCACAACACCACTACACTCCAGTTCCATCCTTCCTCCCAAACTATCTCAGTCTACCTCCTCCTCATCACACCAATACACTCCAGCCCCATCCTCCCTCCCAAAACCATCTCAATCTACCCCTTAACTCTACCCTCAACACTCACACCTCTCCCCCGCTGCATCCAGTTGCCATCCTTCATTCTCTCCACATGCCCAATGCAATGGACAGTAAATTTCTATGACTGCACCTCTGTAGATATATACTTTACCAATGCCTTCACCCACACTGGATAAAACTTAGGTCATAACGTACCAACTGTTCCCTAATCTTTCTTGCATAGTCTACTGTATAGTCTGTTAACTGCTCTAACACCTGTATCTAAATGACTTGTTAATTATGCTAAAGAAGGGCTATGGCAGAGGTCGGCAACCTGCGGCTCAGAAGCCGCACGCGGCTCTTAGGACACTTTTGAGGTTCCAGGAGCTTCATAAATAACCATTTATTCTTTCAGAACAAAGGCATCATATTACACAGGCAAGGCAACATTAGATTTTCCATTCAGCTTTTATAAGATCTATACTATAAGCAGATCAAACAATATCACCGTAATGTTTTGTTTAGATTTAGAATACTGCAGATTTCGGTTAATGAGAATTTTCTGTATTGCGGCTCTAAGAGTACTACACTTTTATGAAACAAAAGATCTATACTACAAGTAGATCAAACAGTATCACCATAATGTTCGGTTTAGAATATTGCAGATTTCAGTTTCAGAATTTTTTGTATTGCGGCTCCAAGAGTACTACATTTTTTGAAACTTTAAACTAAATGGCTCTTGTAGCTAAGAGTTGCTGACCTCTGGGCTATGAGAAAGGTGTACAGGCAAGGTAATGTCAATCTGGCATTAAGCTGTATCCCTTCACAAAAGGACAAAAAGCTATACCAATTTATGGGCTACAATCGGTGATTCCATCTCACTTAGATTTCTTAACCAAGGAAAAACTAATCTTGCCACTTAGCTATACTGTAGTCTGTCCTTCACCTGATGGAACTGGCCCATTCTCACAAATTTAGTACTTAATTGATTACAGTTTCATTAATTTTATAGTTATGGAGGTAGGAATGAGTCTCCTTGGTTACTATATGTTTTCACTGGACATTACCACTCCCACATCAATACAGTGTGCTTGATGGAAATTCAGTTATATATCTTTCTAATCTATCTATTGCCAGACATCTTAATCCTGTAAGGTGTGGCCACAAATATCCTCCACACTGTCCTGTCCTGTGCCATCCCTCCAACTCACACCCCCACTCTCATCTCCATCCCTCCAACTCACACACCCCCTCTCATCTCCATCCCTCCAACTCACACCCCCCCTCTCATCTCCATCCCTCCAACTCACACACCCCCTCTCATCTCCATCCCTCCAACTCACACACCCCCTCTCATCTCCATCCCTCCAACTCACACCCTCCCTCCACCATATCTACCCACACTCCTCCCTCTTACACACATTCTCTCCCATATCTACTTGTATCTACTCTCCATCCCTCCAACTAACACCCCCTCCCATCTCTCCACTCCATCCCTCCATCTCATCCTTGGCTATAATGTAAGAATGAGTGTCCTTGCTCAATTCAACCCTCCATAGTTACCTGCCTGCACTAACAGACAAACAGGAGTGACAGAAAAGAGAAAGACAGAAAAGAGAAAGACAGAAAAGAGAAAGACAGAAAAGAGACTGATAAGACAGACAGATAAGACAGACAAACATGAGAAGTGACATGAGAGAGAGAGAGAGAGAGAGACGAGAGAGAGAGACGAGAGAGAGAGAGAGAGACGAGAGAGAGAGAGAGAGAAGAGAGACAGACAAGAGAGACAAGAGGGAGACAAGAGGGACAAAGACAAGAGACAGGAAAAACAGACGGGAGAGACAGGAGACAGTACTTTACCCATCACAACAGATTTCAACCTCTCCAAGCAGTCGTGGCCCCTCCGCAACTCTTTCTCCAGGCAGTCTCCCTTCACTCCTCTTGAACTGCCATCATGCTGCCATCTCTCTGGAACCTTGCTTTCTTGTACTTCACTTACACCCACACAAACCCAAGGCCGCCACAGGAACACCACTGCAATGATTGTAGGAATATAATACAAATTATTCACATTTAGAGTAGACAGTTATACAGTAAATAGCACTACTTCTTCTACCTTCTACTTGGCCTATATTTTGCCTTACGCAGTCCATCTCACACAGTTCAGTGGCAGAACAAGGTAATGCTATAGAGTACCCTTTCCACAGCACTTCTCCATGACTACCAACATTCTACTCATCTACAGTTACAATTCAGAATTCATGATGCTATGATATTTTAAACCAAAAAAGAAGGGCATGGCATCATATTCTAATAAAATTTTGTTACAGCCAGGTATTCAAAGTGAAAGTTGTTTTATACCTATAGCTACTTCTGAATCAGTCACTCCTGCAAAAGAATACCAAGATGTGTTTGCATTTGACGAGCTGTAGTTATAAGTTAGGAATGAGTCTCCTTGGTTACTATTCCAATTTACAACTACTAAAATCTGACTGGTCACTCCCACACAAAATACGAAGATGTGGTTGCATCTGACGAGCTGTAGTTGAGTTAGGAATGAGTCTCCTTGGTTACTATTCCAATTTACAACTACTAAAATCTGATTGGTCACTCCAACAAAAAATACGAATATGTGGTTGCATCTGACGAGCTGTGTTTTGAGTCAGGGATGTCTCCTTGGTTACTATTCCAATTTACAACTAAAATTTGATGCTAGTCCTGAACAAGTGCTATGAGACTCCTTGGTTACTAGCTTGCTTTTACTCTACCTTGGCCTAAAATTGTCATCTCTCCATCCTGAATGCTGAATTGTTATCAGATAAACACTAAAACATGATGCTAGTCACAAAGAAGTAATATGGGATGAATGTACAGCCATACCATTGCTTTTTTTCTGCCAATGCGCTATGTGAAATAATATACAAAGGAATGAACACCTGGGCAAAGCTATTGTGACACTCTCCTTGGTTATTATTCAAAACTGCCCTCCTAATCTGACTACACCTGGCCATCAATTAACTGAAAAGGGGCTAGGAATCTTTACAAAGCCTTGGTCATGAGTCAAGAATGAGTCTCCTTGGTTACTAGCCAGAATTACCAGCCAAATCTGACAGCTTTGCCATAAACTAACTGAAAATTATGAAGAGCCTCCTTGGTCATGAGTAAGGAATGAGTCTCCTTGGTTACTAGTCAAAATTACCATCAATCTGACTACTACTTGCCATCAGCTTATTGAAAAGGGGTGAGGGATCTTTACATAGTTCCTGTATGGAATACTAGCCTTAGTTACGGAATGAGTCTCCCTGGTTACTAGTCAAAATTACCATTCCTATCTGCCTACACTTAGCCAAAAAGTAACTGAAATTAGGCTAAGGATCAATACGTAAGGCCTGGGTTGTGTCTCCTTGGTTAGTAGTCAAAATTACCCTCCCAATCTGACTACACTTGTCCATAAAGTAACTGAAATCAGGCTAGGGATCATTACACAGGGCCTTGGTCATGAGTCTCCTTGGTTACTAGTCAAAATTATCTTTCCAATCTAGCTACACCTGGCCAACCACTGACTGAAAAGGAGTTAGAGATCTCTGAATAGTTGCTGCATGGAATTTGAGCGTTGGTTAGGGAATGAGTCTCCTTGGTTACTAGTCAAAATATGCATCAAAAGCATCAATTTGACTACACCTGGCATTAACTGAAAAGGAGTTAGGAGTTAGGGATCTTTGGAAAGTTGTCACATGAAATTTGAGTCTTAGGGAATGAGTCTCCTTGGTTACTAGTCAAAATTACCTTTCCAATCTGACAACACTTGGCCAAGAAGTAACTGAATAAAAGGGTCAAATACAGTATATAAAGAGCACTGGTCATAAGTCTCCTTGGTTAATAGTCAAAATTACTTTTCCAATCTCTACACTTGGCCATAAATTAACTGAAAAAAGGCATAAGGATCTTTACATTATTCTAGCATGGAATTTTAGCCTTAGTTAAAGAATGAGTCTCCTTGGTTACTAGCCCAAATTACCATCTCAATCTGACTACACAGCCATAAAGTACCGTAACTAAAAGGGAGTTAGGAATCTTTACATAGTCTTTGCATGGAATTTTATGAACCTTAGTTATGGAATGATTTAATCTGACTACACCTGGCCAAAAAGTAACTGAAATGGGGTTAGGGATCTTTAAGAACAGCCTTGGTCATGAAGCTCCTTGGTTACTAGTCAAAATTACCCTTCCAATATGACTACACTTGGCCATAAAGTAACTGAAAAGGGGTTAGGGATCTTTACGAACAGCCTTGGTCATGAGTTTCCTTGGTTACTAGTCAAAATTACCTTTCCAATCTCTACACTTGGCCATAAAGTAACCGAAAAGGGGTTAGGGATCTTTACGAACAGCCTTGGTCATGAGTCTCCTTGGTTACTAGTCAAAATTACCCTCCCAATCTGACTACACCTGGCCATTAACAGAAAAGGGGTTAGAGATTTTACAGAGAGCCCTGGTCATGAGTATGGAATAAGTCTCCTTGGTTGCTAGTCAAAATTACCCTCCCAATCAGGCTACACTTGGCCATAAACTGTGAAGGCTGGGAATCTGTCACTAAAAACTCAAATTATTTTTATAAATTAGCTGGGAAAGTTATATACCTAACCCCTCCAGGTAGCATGCATAAAATAATAATAATAATAATAAAATTGAGAAGGTTCTGGCATATTCACCTAGTAAGTATCCAATTAAATGTCCCCCAAAGATGGTTGTGGTTGTGGTAGTTGTGGTTGTGGTAGCAGTCTCTCTACAGCTACATGGCCAATTACTGAACCCTCCAGATCTTTTTTTCTCTTCTTCATTATCAGGCTGCCTTCTCCCCAACTCACACTCCTGAAAAAGAATATTCCTTATAAGCCATCACAAGAAAATCACAAAAAATATCAAAATATCCATACACAAACAAAACCACAATTCCACACACACAGATACCCCAAACTCCACATAGTAACCCCCAAATCTACACACACACACACAATCTCCACATACACCCCCAATCTACACACATACACAATCCAAACTCCACACATACACCCCAATCTACACACACACCCAAAATCTACACACATACACACCCAAAAAACTACACATACACACCCCAAGCTCCACATACATACACCCCACCCCAGAGTTCACACCCAGCTCTGTCATGCTATTTTCTTAGCCTTTCAATCATGAGTATGCTTTAGAAACATTCAGGCCTGTTTCCAATACACATTAAAATCAAAATCATCACCACAGAAGCAATTAATGGAGAGAGAAAGGTAATTACTGGAAAAAGAAAGGAAAAATATCTTACCAAAATTGCAGACCCTTCCCCTGTGACTGCTGGAGCCTGACTGACTGACCAAAAGCCGGCACATTCCATCCACCCCCACATTCCTTCCCTCCCTCCCTCTCCCCCACTAGTTTCCTCCCCCCCTCCACCACCTCCTCCCTCCCTTCACAGCCCCTCTTTCCTCCACATCTCTCTCTCTCTCCTTCCTTCCTTCCTTCTCCTCCTTTTTCCTTCCACCTCTTCCTTCTCCCTGAAAAACACTCTTCCTCCAATTCTCCTCCCTCCCCTCCACCCCCACTAGTTCTCCCCCCCCTCTTTCCTCCAACTCTCTCTCTCTCTCTCTCCTTTCTTCTCCATTGTCTTCCTTCTTCCTTTCACCTCTTCCTCCTCCCTGAAAAGCACTCTTCCTCCTGTCCCTCTCCCTCCTTACATCCTCCCTTCCCTCCACCCCCACTAGTTCCCCCCCCATCTTTCCTCTACCTCTCTCTCTCCTTCCTTTTTCTTTTTTTCTTTCCTTCCTCTCTCCTCCTTCTCTCTCCATCTCTTGTCATCAATCTTCCTTCCCTCTTCCTCCTCCTTGAAAAACACTTTTCCTCCATCCCCCCTTACCTCCTCTCTCCCCTCCATCCCTCCTTACCTCCTCTCTCCCCTCCATCCCCCCCCTTTCCTCCCCCTCCTCTCTCATTAGACACACACACACACACACACACACACAAAGTAAAAAATAAAATACAATCCACTATGGACAAGGGAATCACCTATACACAAGAGAAGGATATTTGTGAAGCACTAAAGAATTTCCAATCAGTTTTTAAAGAAAAAATTTTTTAGAGGGACTATGTGGAACATGCATGCCCACACACACTACCAGATATACAAATATCAGAAAAAGTAATACAGGAGGAGTTAAGTAAATTAGACAAAGGAAACGCAAATGGTCCTGATGAAATTTCATGTTGGGTGATATATGAATGTGCAAAGGAGTTAAGTCAACCATTATCTTTAATTTTCAAGAAATCCTTGAGACAAGGTAAACTATCTGATATTTGGAAGAAAGCAAACATTGTTCCCTTATTCAAGAAAGGGAATAGACAAAATTCACTCAACCACTGACCAGTATCACTAACCAGTGTTGTAAGCAAGGTATTAGAAAAGCTTATAAGAAAAGCTTGGGTAAATCATCTAGAACACAATATCATAACATAAAGACAGTTTGGTTTCAGAAAAGGAAAATCATGTGTTACTAATCTGTTGGGCTACTATGACAGAGTAACAGACACATTACAGGAAAGAGAAGGATGAGTGGACAGTATCTATTTAGATTTCATGAAAGCATTTGACACAGTACCACACCAAAGACCTTTATGGACACTGTACCATCAAGGAGGAATTCGAGGCAAACTGTATTTTTGGATGCAAGATTTTCTCATAAAAAGAGAAATGAGAACAGTACTAAGGGGAAATTACTCACCATGGAAGAGAAGTGACTAGTGGAGTTCCACAGGGCTCAGTGCTGGCACCAATCATGTTTTTAGCGTATATAAATGATACAGAGAGTAACACTGGAAATGAAAGCTATCTAAATATGTTTGCAGATGATGCAAAAATACAAAGGAGAATTACTAACACAGACTCTTGTAAAGAGCTATAAGAAGAATTAAATAAACTTCATAAATGGAGTAATACATGGCAAATGGAATTCAATGTGGACAAGTGTCATGTAATCACGTTTGGTAAAAGTGGAAAAAGACCTGATTGGGATTATAAGTTAGGAAATAAAACCCTACACACATCAGAAAGAGAGAAGGACCTAGGTGTGATTATCAATAACAGACTATCTCTGGCTGACCACATCAGTGAGAAGGTAAGGAACATGTATACACTGCTTGCAGATATGAGAATAGCATTCATATACATAACTCAAGACATGCTAAGAAAGATAATAACATCATTCATCAGACCAACCCTGGAATATGCATCAGTAGTCTGGAGTCCTCATCTCAAAAAACACATAGACAAGATCGAAAAAGTTCAAAGGGCTGCTACAAGATGGGTACCAAGCTGAAGGGATCTAAGCTACAAAGAAAGACTAAAAAAACTGAATCTACCAACACTACATGAGAGAAGGAAAAGAGGTGACATGATTATGCGATATAAATGCGTATCAGGGAAGGAGAAAATAGACATAAATGATTACTTAACCTATGGGGATGCATCAAGAGGACACGGCAAAAAAACTGCATAGTGAGGTGATAAAGACGTAAGGAAATTTAGTTTCCCAAATATAGCAATTGATCAGCAGAATGCACTACCAAATGAAATACTGTGCCAAAACAATTCACAAATTTAAGGATATGTACGATAAATATAGTTTAAAACACAGGACAGTACGAGCTTGACTCATTCCTGTGAAGATACAATTAGGTAGGAACACACACACACACACACACACACACACACACACACACACATTATCTATAGGATGATGATGATGATGAGAGTTACACCAATGATAACGATTAATTTCACACAGGATAACCACCACCATAATTACTACCACAAACCACCACTACCATCATCACCACCTCACCACCACCACCTACCATCATCACAACCACCATCTATCATCACCACCACCACCATCACCCCCTACCAGCATCACCACCACCATCTATCATCACCACCACCACCACCCCCCTACCATCATCACCACCACCACCACCACCCCCTACCATCATCACCACCACCACCCCTACCATCATCACCACCACCACCCCTACCATCATCACCACCACCACCACCACCACCACATTTCCCTACCCAATATTTCCTTTTTTTAAAACAATTCTACATACAATAAAACCTCACTAGAACAGAGTATCTGGAGCCCAAGCCATTCCGAAAAAAGCGAAACTCCGAAAAAAGCGATATGTGGACTTCCCCCTGCTAAGATATTTTCATACATCAGGGAGGGGGAGGCCAAAGATGAGATGAAGGGATGGAGTGGAGAGGTATATGAAAGAGGGGGGTGTGAATTTGGAGCAGGGCAGGGAAATGGCGGGGGACAGGGTGACGTGGAGACGATTTGTTTGTGGCCATCCCGTATGGGATTATGGAGTATGGCAATAGATAGATAGATATATTATCCAGGTTATATAATTTGCTTTGTGGAAAAATATCTATAGGCTGGTTTGCCTGCTTACACAAGGCCCTCCATTCACAAAAATATACACATGGAAAAACAACTAACTCAAAAGACAAATGGCCACCCCTTGTGGGATTATGGCATCTGGTTATACTGTTGTTAGATATGTTATAGATAGATTTAGAGAGAGAGAGAGAGGTTTTCCTGCTGATGAGGTAGTGGATATGAAAAACTACCCATATGCAACTCCTCCTCTCTATGCAAGGTGCTCAATATGAAATAAGAAGAAACTATCTTCATAGACCTGCAGCAAAACTACTGCAGCCAATTCAAAAAGTTTCTTTGAAACTCATAGAATGTGAAACTGTTTTATCAAAAGGCCTTCTTATGGACAAAACTGAAAACTGCTAAATAATCAGCTGATGCAACAGCTAACATGTCAATTCAACTCAAAATTTCAAGCCAAGGAACTCTGCATTTCATAAGTCACTAAAATGACTCTTTATAATCCAAACAGAAAGTCACATAACAGTCAGTTGATGTGTCAGCCAACGGAACAGCTGACATGATAAAATCGATTCAAAATTTCAACCTGAACAACTTTGTATTTCATAAGAATTTTGCTCTGAGCTCTCCAAAAGCAGATATTCCAGAAGGAGAAATATGAAAAAGATCCCCAGATATACAGACCTGTCAGCTTCATCACAGGTAAAAATACCCATACATAAGAGCTGCCCACTTACAGACCTGTTGGCTTCACCCACACATAAGAGCTGCCAACGTACAGACCTGTTGGCTTCACCCACACATAAGAGCTGCCAACGTACAGACCTGTTGGCTTCACCCACACATAAGAGCTGCCAACGTACAGACCTGTTGGCTTCACCCATACATAAGAGCTGCCCACTTATAAGATGTGCCCTGTTTAAAAATTATCCATATGTAGCACAGGCAAACCCCGGTTTAAAGATGCAATTGTTTAAGTAAAAACCCATCACTAGGTGGCATATTGTAACTCAGGGTAGATTTAACATGTAAAGTACAGTATAGGGATGCATTTTGGTGCCTTGAGTTACCACCCAACCAAGTCTTAAACCCACTCAAATGAGTCCAAAAACAAGTTTCTAGCTAACCTTAACCCTAAATAGCTTTAAAACAAGCTAACTAAGCCTAAAAACATGGGGTGTGAGTTGGGAGCAGGGCAGTGAAATGGCGGGGGACAGGGCGATGTGGAGGCGATTTGTTTGTGGCCACCCTGAATGGGATTGAGGCGTCTGGTGATAGATAGAGAGGTAGATAGACCTCACCTAAACCCAAAAATAAAATCTGAAATTCATTAAATATGTCTGGAAAAAATCAAACTTAGTAAACTGTACCCCAAAATGACACTGTTCACTCCACCTGTGACTAAAACACATTAGTCTACTTCTAAAAGCAGTTTATAAATCAATCTAAATAAAAAGTTTGTATTAAAAAAAAAAAAAAAAAAAAAAAAAAAATAGTCATACCGGAGTTTGGCGATCGTTCAGTGGGGTAGGATGGTAATTCTACCCCCATCGCTATGCGGGTGAATCACATCTAGGCATATCGTATCTCGGGGTCTGCCTGTAGCCTTCCTGTTGACACGAGGCTATCTATCTATCTATCGTCAGATGCCCTAATCCCATAAGGAGTGGCCACTTCATTTAAGCAGGATGACTCTTACATATGTTTTTTTTTTTTTTTTCCCACTGAGTGCCTTGTATCAGCACTCAATGAAAAAAAAAATACCCATGCGTACGAGTCTTCCTGCTTATACAATGTGGTCGATATGAAATATGTCTGTATGTAAGCTTTCCCTCTTATCGGCAGTGCTCAATACAAAGAAATACCCGTATGTAATGGTTTTCCTGTTGATATGAGGCACTGGATATGAAAAACTACCCATACGTAAGAGTCTTCTGGCAATACAAGACCTCGATGTGAAATAATACCCATACGTAAGAGTTGTTCTGCTTATACGAGGTGCTTGATATGAAAAACTACCCATACGTAAAAGTCTTTCTATTTATACAAGGTCTTAATATGAAAAAATACCCATATGTAAAAGCCTTTCTGCTAATACGAGGTGCTCAATATGAAAAAATGCCCATACATAGGTGCTTTCCCACTTATACGAAGTGCTCAATACAAATATCCACATGCAAAAACTTTCCTGTGCATGCAAGATGTTCGATGTGAAAAAATACCGATTTCTAATTATTCTCCTGTTCACATGACATACCCAGTATGAAAAAAATACCCATACATAAGCTATTCCACTTACACAAAGTCCCAAGTACAAAGAAATACAGTATACATATGTTCAGAGTTTCCTGTGCAAATGTGGTGCTTGATATGAAAAAGTACCCATTAGTACCGTAATAGTCTTCCTGCTCATACAAGGCACTCAATAGGGGAAAAAAAGAAAAAATACAGTACATACAGTACTCATACGCAGTTTTTATGCTGATATAAAGCGCTCGATTAAAAGAAATACCTGTACTCATATGCAGAAGTTTTTATGCTGATTTGAAGTGCTCGATTAAAAAAAATTACTCAGATAGCTTTTATGTTGATATGATGCCCTCTATTAAAAATACTCATACACTAGAGCTTTTATGCTGCCATGAAATGCTCGATTAAAAAAGAAATACTCATATGATAGAGTTTTTATGCCGATATGAAGTGCTCGATTAAACAAAATACTCACATGAAGTTAATAAGCTGATATGATGCGCTCGATTTAAAATAAATACTCGAGGAGTTTTTATGCAGATATGATGCGCCTGATTAAAAAAAAAAAATACTCATACACTGGGAGTTTTTATGCAGATATGATGCCCTCAATTAAAAAAAATTCCTGAGCGGACAACCTAACCCCTACAGATAACGGAGGTTTTTGTTCGTTTCGTTTTTAAAGGCTCCAACATGCTTGCATGTGACGGCCTTGGTCACCTAATGGCGGCTCTCCACCCTGCACAATCCATTGCAGCCTCCATGTTCAGTCCCTTAACCCTAAGGTCACACTTAATGACCTCGTCCCATGTCTTTCTCGGTCTACACCTCATAACCCCACCCCCAATATTAACACTTCTCACCTTCCTCACCCGATTATCATCCCCCATCCTCTCCACATGTCCAAACCACCTCAATCTACCTCTCCTCATCACAACACCAATACACTTCAGTCCCATCCTACCTCAACTCTTCCATCGTAAACCCAGCCCCTCCAGGCTTTGGACGCAGGGACGCACTGCACATCCACCTAATCATTGTCATTTCTGTACGTCTGAGCCGGCGAATATCTTCCTCCTTCACTGCCCAGGTCTCACTACCATACAGCATTACACTCCTAACACATGCTGCATACAAAGACCTCTTAGCATGTAGGGAGAGCCCTCTCAATGTCAGGAGAGTCAAGATCTCCCTGAACTTCTTCCAACCACTTCTCACCCTAGCCACAGAGCTAGCTCCAGCTCCACCTCCAGCACACAACATGTCTCCCAAATCACAAAACTCTTCCACACACTCAAGAGATTCACCAGCAAGTTCAATCCAAGTCTGACAATCTCTACCTGCTCACAACAATTCAAATTATCTTTATATTTACCTGCCATAGCAGTCGACACTGGAGTACGGATCTTCCCTTCGGAGGAATCGACGAGCCTGGCTGTAGGACCTGTCCGGACTTAAACATTTCCTTCCCTTGTAGAGGCATGGGAAGGAAATCTTTAGCCGAGCTGGTATTCTTTAAAAAATCCTTCCCTTCCTGGGCCGTGGGCCGCGCGAAGGGAAAGATTTTTCCTCTGGACAGCAGAAATTATTGGAACTTGAAGGAATTCCTTGACCCTTCTCTTCAAAAATTCCTTCATAAATTTTGTGCTTTCTGTTGTGGTTCATTGTCTTATAAATATTGAAAATGTTGACGGAAGTTACTGTATAATTTTATTGATGCAGTTTACAACGCTATACTAATGTTTAAGCGCTATTTGTGTCTCTTTAAAAGTGTTATCCATGTCGGCTGAGACAATAAGCCAGACATAAACAGAGCAGACGACGTACTACCTCCGATATTCATCCAGTCTTTTATGATCTGACACTGACAAATCTTATACATTATGGCCAGGGTCAAACGAGGATTCATTTCAAGACATATTTTGGTTGTTAATTTGCCTGAAAAAGGAAAATCTGCCGTCAAGGTCACACGTGTGGTTCGGCTCATGTATTCCAGCTGGAAAAAAACAAGTGAGCGCCGCCATGCGAGTACACGAGACGGACGTTAACAAGTGATTCTTACACTTACTAATAATAACATTAAGCGTAATAATATTCCTCGAATATAATTTATTATCAAAATATTGTCTTGAGGAGTGAACACCGCTGCGGTGTTGGCCAGAATGGCATTTATGGCTGAATACAAACCAACAATATGGATGTGGTGGCGGCCTCCCACGTCTCAAATGTGTTGTGCTTTCATTATCCAGCACGAGATATGCGTGTTTTGATGTATTAGTTTATAAATTTAACGCTCCATCATGCCAAATATCAGCAGGATGGGTCATTTTAGTTTAACAGGGCTACCAACCTGAACATTTTTCCTTCCCTTCCAAGGAAATCTTTACGCATACTGAAGGGAAAGAAAAATCCTTCGAAGGGAAGGAAAAGTTTAGGGAAGGAATTATTTTTAAGAATATGGCCGAATGAATCATCAGGACCTGGACGAAGAGTCATCAGAGCCCAAACGAAGAACCATCGGAGCCCAGACAATCATCGGAGCCGGAATGAAGAATCCACCTGGGCCTGCCAGCAGCTCTAGACTCTCCCCATCCCCTCTGCCCCAGGAAGTGGATGGTGAGCTGCAGTGTCGGTTCAGAGGCACATCCCATACCATACACCATAGGACCATACCTTAAAATGAAAACCGCCTTATTTTATATATAGATATATATATATATATATATATATATATATATATATATATATATATATATATATATATACACCATTAAAATTCTCAAATATCACCAAAAAACTAAGGCGCGTTTTTGTGAGGCCTGAGGCTCAAGCCTGGCTTCGCTCTTTGGCTTAAGCCAAAGTGGCCCCGCAAAAACTACTCGAGCCGTACTGATGAATGTAAAGCAACACCCCGGTCAGCTGATGACGCAAAGCAGAATGGCAGATATTGGAGAATCATATATTTTCGATCTAAGCAGTAGTTCTTCCCTCCAGATGGGAACTTTTCCGTTGTTTGAAGAGACACAAGAGTCTGCGACTGTTGTGTCCACTCTTGTAGAGGAATACATGAGCCAGGTCACTGTGTTGTCGTCTTTAATGGCAACAGGCACTAGGTACATAAAGCAGCTGTGTTAACCACTGGAAATATGAATGGCATTATATAAAGAAAGCTTTTAATTTACAAACTTAGGGTGCTTGTTGAGAACCCTAGGAACAAGGTAATCTCAGTGACAGTGTATGGGAAAGTAGACAGAACTCTTATTGATATTATGGTGTAGTGGTAGCAAGCTTAATAATAATGCTGGAGACAACACATTTGTGACCATCATGTTTGTAATGTGGTCAAAAAGTTATGTTGTTGATGGTAGGAAACAACTGGAATCATGGACTGGTTAGGTTTTGATATTCGTAAGATCTAACATATCAAAAGTTTGGTGAGTAAAAGTCTGATCAAAGGTTATTGCTTCATTTTACGTACTTATTAGGCTTGGCAGCGCCAGTAAATTTACCATTGTTTTACTATTAAGGAAAATCAAACTTCCATAATTGTCTGAAGCTGATTGTATAAGGTGAACATACCCCAACACAAGTATCTCCACATTTGTACCTCCCACTTTCCATCTACACATTGAAAAAAAAAAAATAAATAAATAATGGTTGTATTACTGGTTAGATCATCAGGAGTATGAGTTTAAGGCGGTTTTTGATAAGTGTCTGTTTGTGACTAGGTAGCTGAGAAGAGGCTTCATAGGCCAATAGTTTTCTTGGCAGCAGGTAATGAGTTTATCAAATATTTTGGTAACGACGATGATGAGCCTAGGCAGCTGACTATATGTTGGTTGCATAAAATCTGAATGTAGGATCATCCAGACAAGAGTTTGGCATGCCTTATTCAGTTTGGAAGATGAGCTAACTTCATCATGCAGATATTGTGCCTGCCAGATTTATATATTTTTATATCTATTTTTTCTTTTGAGTGCAGATGATTGGCCATTTAAGTATTAAGTTGGCCAACAAGCTGTATGAGTGCATGTCTGGTTCATTCAGGTGTGCATGCAACAGGCAGCACTCTCTGTATGTTGCATGAACTGTACCTGCATTATGAACTCTTTATCAGTGCATACTTTCAGGGGAAAGGAATTATCAAGATGATACTCATTTGTGATAACAACATATTGAATGTGTGGGGAATTTCTGCCATAGGGTCACATTGCCTTGTGATTACTGGGTATCTGGTAGTGCTCAATTCGGACAATTTTTAGATTTGCACAACCAGAGATTCTTAGAAACATAAGTTTACCAAATAAGTTCTGGGCCAATATAGGCCATTTTTCATTATATGCACTTTGCTCGCAAATGAATAATACTTGCATCAGGTTGAGTTGGGTTGGGTTAGGTTAGGTTAGGTGGTTAGGTTATATTAGGCTGGGTTGGGTTACGGTAAGTAGTAGGCCCACAGTACATATTTTTTCATCAAACCTGTTTCCTATGGTTTTGGGTGTAATTCTGTTCATTTTGACCTTTATTTCTAAAAAGAAATAGTGGATTCTAAGGTGATTGCAAAAATGTTCATTCCTTTGAAACCATTGATTGGCAATAGATTTGAAGGGCAAAACCAAATGAATCACACCAAAAACCATTGGAAACACTCAGATTTGATGCAAAGATCAGTGGTTGTGTGAAACTAAAAATTGACCCTCATTTCCATTCAGGTGTTCCTTCAGTGAGCTACTTTGCTGTTAGGTCAATGTGTCCCCCCACCCCCTCAAAATAAAAATATATATATATATTAAGAATATTAGCAAAACCATACTTTATAATTACATTATGTTCCTTTGGGTTGGTGCAGAGAATCACATGGAAAGCAGAAAGGCTTCAGTGATCACCTGGATCAGAAAGATCTTGATTTCTTCAGAAGTATGCGAGTCACCAAGGAAACCTTTACTCTTCTCCTTTATTTTGTACAGGAGCAGTACAGACCAGTGTTCCATGGAGGGACTCCACCTGTTCATTACAGTGTTCTCTCCATCTGTTCACTTGTTCTCCCTTCTCCACTAGTAATCTACCATTTTTATCTTTCACACCCCAACTAACTTTGTTGGCACCCTGTGTAGCTCTCTTTACCTCTTTCCAGAACATTTTCTTACATTCCCTCCACTTTGCACTCAAATTCCTTCCAAATTCCTCATCCACTCTCTTCTTACTCTCTTTTACTAATCTTTTCACCTCTCTCCTCCTCTCTACGTTTAACTCTCTCGTCCTCCTCTCAGCTTCTTCGAAGCCCGTTCCTCATCCACTTATTATATGCTTTCTTCTGCAAGAAAATAATTCATTAGCATTAAAAGTGTTCTTAGAACTGTACGGAAAAAAAAAAAAAAAAAAAGATGCATGGATTAAAAATATTCAGGAATATATGAAGGAAATCAGCATAAGAAATACTAACCAACTGGACAATTTAAAAAAGGATGAAATAAAGAAGAAGGTAAATGAATACGAAAAAAAAGAAAATGTTGGAGAGAACTGACAAACAAATCCTCAATTATATTTTATAAAGAGAAAAAATTAGACATTAAGGAAGAAAAACTTTATGAAAACACACAGGGTTCTATACTGCTGCACAGATGTTGCTAGAACACTTTAAAATTAAACTGGAGAGCAAGGTATATTGGTGGAAATACGTATTGTGAATTATGTGGCAAAACTAGAAGAAACTCTTGAACATTTCTTTAAAAATTGTAATGCATTAAAGATATAAGTAAATATGAGGTAGAAGAAGTCAATTTAGAGAACATACTGTTATTAACATATGCAAAAGATGCAGATAAAAAATTCTACCACTACAAGAAATACCTCTGTGAAGTATGGAACACTAGAAAACGTATTTAAAAAAAAAAAAAAAAAAAAAAAAAAAAGAACAGCCCTGTGCTGATTCAAAAGCAATACTGAGTGAACACCATCTGATCTGATCTGCACCACAAACGAGCTGTCCAATTCACTCTAGCTACACATGTTCTTCTCTCACGTGCATCAACTGTAAATTCTAGCATATCTGTATATCAAAATCAATCGGTGCAAGCCACATACTTGTGGCATATTGAAAAAAAAGTGAGAACAGTACATACAACACAATGGAAGACGCCATCTTTGTTTACATATGACGTCACACTCCCGGGCTCGAGCTACCTGAAGCCAGCTCCAGGGGTGGATCGACTTGGCTTGAGTCTGGCTCAAGCGCGGCTCGAGTCCGGCTTGAGCCTGGACACCGCAAAAACGGGAATGGACGTCAGGCTCAAGCCTGGGCCTCACAAAAACGCGCCTTATGCTGAGTGGTAATCATATAATCAAATGACGCCTGGTGGTCCTGTTACGTGAGGTGCTCGATGTGGAAGGGGCAGATCATAATTATTCAAGGGATGGTTGGAGTTTTATGCTCACACAGTGACCAATCGGGGGCGAGCAATGAGGGAATGAACACCCCAACTCTGGGCATCAACGCTCCAGATGGGGCAAAGGACTGGATAAGTAAGAAAGACAGATAACATTATATTTTAATGGGTCACGTCATAGGTACAGTCGGCCTAAGAAGTGACGGCGGAGTACCCAGAAGTTTTCGGTCAGCGACAGTGCACATACTCTTGCTTATATCTCTACGAGGTGAAACCAAATACGTAAAATTGTTACAAAAAACAATAAATCAAAGCTAAAGTACCTGTATATTTCAAAATTGTAGGAAGCAGTTCGTTAGTTACGATAATAGGAAATCCTAAACGGAACTAATTGAAATTTCACAACTATCGCTCAGGGACAGGAATAATTTGTGGAGTTCATGTCTAGTATGGTAACACGCAATAATTTTATAGTAGCGTAAGACTGAACAAAAGGGACCTTCAGTAAACAATAAAAAATAATTATTATTATTTATACAATAATTTCCGTTACAATACTAGGGAATATTTTAAAGTCATTTATTTCCGTTTTCAATGTCTTCATGGACGACGACAGAAAGCGGGAAGGCGGCGCAAGCCAGTAAGCTATTTTAAATGTTTCGATCACCACGCACAAGGAGATAACATTTACTCAAAGATATGAAGTTGTTACACTGCCTTTGGCCAGTTTTCCATCAAGAAAAATATCTGGATTATTTAATATATGCCAGAGGGCTATCGGTGAAAGAAGTATAAAAAAAAAAAAAACGAAATTTCCCTAGAGTGACTCGGAGCTCCTTGGAGTATGCTAACTTATCATAGTCTGATATCCTCAGTGCATAATTGATTTGCAAGAGTAATAAAATTCTGAGGTTCACAAACAAATCATTGAGTTCAAAACTTCCAAATCTGCATTTTCTGTTCAGCAAGACATTACAGTTTATTTAAAAAGACATATTAAGGTTAAAAGATGGAGTAGAGTGCGTGCTTTTGCACTGCAAGAGTTTATGAACTCATGTTTTGGTCCTGTTAATTGCCTAGTGTAACAGAAAAAGGCAGAATCTGTCATACACCCTTACAAGTAAAAATAATTTTGCATCAGTAGGGAATAAAATTGCTAATTATAATTATTATTGGCGAGAGAAAGACGGAATAAAAGGCAGTATAGTATGGTCTTGCTGCTACCGCAGGTAGGCCATCATTACGAATAATAATTTCATTGTTATGGCATCCTTATTGTTGCTGTATCATCACCATAGCATTTGAAAATAAGGCAGTGTATTGCAGTCACAAGAGTTTTCCTTAACTGGTCTTCAAAACTAGAGCATCTGTATTTGAAAACATGGGAAACAAATAAATCAGGAACACGGAGTTATAGGCCTACTGTCCACCGCGCACGAAGTAATACATTTCACATTCATTCAAATCGGGAGAGGTAACTATATAAGTGTTAACTTCTAATATCTCACTGCCTCCTGTTATTCATTTTACATCATTCTTAGCGTGATATATATTTTATTTGATATGACGTGATGAAGGCATTGAATATTTACCTTATATTCACTGTTTCAATGAACGTATGGCACTGCAGTGACCGAAGCAATCTGAAACTCTGCCATCACTTCTTTGGGCGACTGTACAATATTAATACAGAGTACCCATTGAAATGGAGTTGAATTATACAGAGATGATTAATAAGGAATATTTATACGAAGCCACGAACATCATAAATCCTACTGCATTTAATATAGTGGTACTGTAATTACATGGAAGCAATGAAACAGATGAAGATTAAACATTCACTTAGCTTTAAATGTACATAAGCTACTTCGGTACAGAGGCTTACCACGAATGTGGGTAAGCAGGCCTACGGTATTACTGCAGTTCAGTTCTTACAGGCTGGCTCATAAAACAAGCCAGGCGTGCCATTCACTGTTAATGATTTTGTGGATAAATTTTGTGCATGAACAGTGAACTACGAACCAACTGTACTTTTAGAGTATTAAGTTCACACTCTTATACAGGCACCAGTGGAATAGGCAAGGCACAGTACTACAATGCTCCTTTCCACGCATGGCTATCTGCCCTTAAGTGAAGCTCTCATATCGTGCTTTGTCAGATATGGTAGATAGCTAATTATCACTGTAGCCATGATGAACAATATACCATGCCCTCTTTATGGTAATGAAACAAGCATTCGGGGGCCGAATGCTAATCGCCCGCCAAAATATGTTGATGGCTAAGGTACAAGCTGCCTACAAACCAAATGAGGAAAATTCGTATAATTCTACGGAATTCAGTCACCGCGTTTCGCAGAGCCAATTCATATATATATATATATATATATATATATATATATATATATATATATATATATATATATATATATATAGATATATATATATATAGATATATGGCGGCTGGCATTCAGTCAACTTTGATCAAATCCTCACCAAAAGTAGTAGACTCCTGCATATCCACATAGTTGCTATTTCCTGAAAGCTTGGTGAAAATTCATCTACATCTTTTCTAGATATTTTGGCAGCAGATACATACACACACACCGACAAATTCTATGTTGCCTCACCTTGCGAAGAGTGGGCGATAACTACACACAAAACCATTTTTTCACAGACCTTTTCTTAATCCTGTTTGCCAGTGGACCTATCATGTCCTAACATACACTTACATGGTAGGTCTGGAAGGGCGGGGGCAATCTGTTAAAGTTAGGACCAATGGATGTGATTTCTCGGTGAAGGCTCCGGTTTGCCTGGTTCACAGCTTCACTCGCCACACTCCCACAGTAAACAAATATTACCACTGCAAAGACGAATACGACAAAAAAGGATCTGTATACTCTGGACTGATGTATTTACCGAATTCAGGAGTTACTGCTTACTGACCAAAGATTCCTATGACACTTTAGTATGACGTCGGGCGAAGGAAAGATTTCTCGTACTGAAAGGACTATTGGTGGGTAATCTGAAAAAAAAAAAGTCTGATGATGGCAAGAACAAATAGCATATGACGTTCTCAGATGAGGTGGTTAATTGACGTCGTCGAGTAGAAGGGGCTATATGACGTCCTCGAGTAGAAGGGGCTATATGTCCTCGAGTAGAAGGGGCTATATGGCGTCCTCAAGTAGAAGGGGCTATATGACGTCCTCGAGTAGAAGGAGCTATATGTCCTCGAGTAGAAGGGGCTATATGGCGTCCTCGAGTAGAAGGGGCTATATGGCGTCCTCGAGTAGAAGGGGCTATGTGGCGTCCTCGAGTAGAAGGGGCTATACGTCCTCGAGTAGAAGGGGCTATATGACGCCCTCGAGTAGAAGGGGCTATACGTCCTCGAGTAGAAGGGGCTATATGGAGTTCTCGAGTAGAAGGGGGTATAGTGTGTCCTCGAGTAGAAGAGGCTATAATATGACGTCCTCGAGTAGAAGGGGTTATATGATGTCCTCGAGTACCGGTACAAGGGGCTATAAGACGTTCTCGAGTAGAATGGGCCATATGATATCCTGAGACTAGTAGTAATAGTAATTGGAACCCCAGGCTCATATGAACGTGAATCTGGTGGACTATAGGCTGACGTTGCCCTCCTTTTGCGGGTTACCATCCTCCTTTCGGGGAACAGGGAAGGAATTGAGGGACGCTGTATACCCTGGCAGGAGAGCCGACCACTTGTATCGGCGTCATCACACGAAGGCGTCCCTCTCCAGCGTCTGTCCTAATGTAGTTAATCATCCACCACTTCCTCAGCGCTGGGTTCGTACATCTCCAGCTTCTTCCTCATGGCCTTGATCTGCTCGTTCTTCTTATTCAGCATTTTCTTCATGTTCTGGTAGGCGCCCGTCTGCGAAAATTTTTTCTCAAGTTCCTGGAGAAGAAGGAGAGAGGGAGTGAGTTTGAGTTTAGTTTCTTTTTCTGATTCTGCGCATGAATTTGTGTGAATGGCAGGAAAAATAGGTACACACACACACACACACACACACACACACACACACACACACACACACACACACACACACAGATAGATAGATAGATAGACAGTTTATTGACCACAAAATTACATGAAAACATAAAAAAATGGTCCAGTTCAATACAGTAGCCATATAATACATAAAACTTACAACAATTACATCACTATATGACGAACACAAAAATCACCTTTCTAAATTCGGATAGAATCCCATGAACAATTTTACAAACTTTACATAAAAACATAATAAAATGGTCCAATTGAAATACAATACACATGTACTGATTAAAACCTTATTTACAACAGTTACACTACAAAATATATGATGAACAAAAATTACCTTTTAAATTCGGATAGAATCCTATGAACAATTTTACAAACTATTTCAAAATCACTTCTTTCAACGAGGAGGTTTTCAAGTGTTGAAATATTATACTGCCGACGTACATTTAATGTTCTAGGACAGTTTCTATCACATGCCTTTCTTTCTGAATTTGACCACAAGTACATAAGCGCTGCTCCACCGGTAAGCGACCTCTCCCTCACCTATTCCAGCGCCCCTCCTCAATTACCAAGGAATGAGCACTCAGGCGCATTCTTGGCCATGATATGCTTTCTAATTCGTTTACTTTAATATTATCTTCGTACAAATCATGAACTTCATAACTAGGGTTAACAGTTTTACTGTATATAAGAGCATTCTTGAGGAATCGGAGTTGGTTACAGCTTGCCTCAAATCATTCATAGCAACATCAATATCATCAATATTCTCAGTTAAGAGTCCTTGTAAGTATCTGGAGGTGTGAGTTCTATAGCTTAGCGCAACACGTAAGGCATGAGCTGGAGGGTCATCCACCATCTTACTCCTCTCCCTCCATATTTTTTTAAAATAATTACATTGTTTGGCTATAATGAGGGAATGTACCGGCGGGCATCCTAATTCGATCATACACAAAGTATTACAGGTAGTGTTTCGAACCCCTAACAGTTGCTTCAGACACCAGTTGTACAGTTTATTCATTGGTTTTATACACACACACACACACACACACACACACAGCATATTTATTTAATAGGTAAAAAAAAGCTCCCACTGTATTTTGGGAGCAGATTTTAGATATACTGAAGATATTCCACTAGTTTACAATATCAAGCTTCAGAGAGAGAGAGAGAGACGCAGAATGTGAAGGGGAAAACATATTTGCACATAATGAAGAGGAAAAGATAACAGGTGCAAAACTGAGATAGAACTAGCTCACTTTCTCAGCCAGTTGGAGTTGCGCCTTGACCTGCAGCAGAGTCTGGCGGGATACAGCGAGGTCTTTACCCAGCTGGTCCTCAGTCGCCTCCCTCACTTCCATCTCAGAGCTGAGTTGTAGACGCATCTTCTCTATTTCGTCGTTCATCTGAGAGAGAGAGAGAGAGAGAGAGAGAGAGAGAGAGAGAGAGAGAGAGTGACTTACCAAGAGAAATTAAATCCAAGCTAGGCATTTGCAACATTTTAAGTAGTGGTGTAAATCGTATAAAATTTCTATTCGATTATACACACCAGACTATTATATTAGCTGGATTATACATTTCTGACTCTTATATTCACAGATATCGAAAGTTCCTCCGTGGCGAATAACACGTCTGACGTTAGCTAAAAGAAAATACGTAACTCGTTCCCACAGAGTTAAGAAAAAGCCAAAAAAAAATCTTTAAAACAGAATATTGCATTTAATTCGGTTTGTTTGCACACTGATCATTTTTATCCGCCCCTATATCTGAAAAACCGCGAATTATATAAAACCGAAATAAGAACTCGTTATAAAAAGGTGTCTTAGTTACCTGTGTCATGTCGTCACTGGTGGGTCGTGAGAGGAGGCCCTGCTTTAGTGTGTTCAGTTCGTCACGGGTGGTTTGCAGGTCCAGGCTAACCTCAGTTTTGATCTTGCTCATCTCAGTAATCTGATCACAAACACAGGCAATGTGGGTGTTTACGAGATTTGAATTGATTTATCTGACAAATTCAGTGATTCGACTAGGTCTATTGCACTGTAGATAGAAGGTGTAAATCTGCATAAGTTGCATTAAATACCAATTAACACAAGGATTACATACATATTTCAATTACAATAGTAAGTCGTCTTAATATTACGTCGATTAGATAACTCGTAGCCTGTATCAAGTAAAACTGGGAACGTGTACAAGCATAACAAATGGGTGAAGGGTTTCTCAAAACGAAATATATATATGTATATATATATATATATATATATATATATATATATATATATATATATATATATATCTATATCTATATATATATATATATATATATATATATATATATATATATATATATATGTGTGTGTGTGTGTGTGTGTGTGTGAAAATTTGAGGAATGAAATGATAGTCTTTACATATTAAAAAAAAAAAAAAAAAAAAAACGAGGGGGGGGGGGGCAGGGAGCTAGTGACAAGGAACGGGACAAAAATGGACTTTAAAAAGAGTTTGTGGAATGTGTATAAAGTGCTTGGTTACTAATGCTGAAGACATGTGTGACAGAACTTGTGCGTGTGTGATACAAACAAGAGAAGAACAGTATGGTGTGATGCAGAGGTACCAGAACAAACAGTGGAAGCGGATGAAGGACGTACTTTAGGAGGATGCAAGACACGAATTCAAATGGAAGGGGAAATGTACGCAGAGAAACGGATATGCAGAGACTAGTATTCAGAAAATGGGACAAATGAAAAAACGAGATTTTAAAATTCCTTGGTGCAGTGATAAAGACGGCGGTGTGAAAATGAAATGGAAACTGGAGTAGCTGGAGGAAGAAAAGTGGATGGTGCTGTGAAGGCTAAAATATGGAAAATTCGATACAAAGTGAACAATGTATGAAAGATTATCTGTACTCCCAATATCATATGGGTGTGACACAGTGGTATGACATTAATGTGTACAAGGTCATGACAGACAGCGCTGAAAACTGGATTGTACAGGCATCTGGGTTGTGTCGACTGGATTGGATAAGAAACCGACTTGTCTGATGTTCGATGGTCCGGTCACATGGAGAGAGAAGATGCGACGAATGTGGTGACAAAGTATGATCACATGGAGCAAAGATGTGCTGGTGACAGACATGATTACATGCAGAGAAAATGTGATGAAGGTGGTGCCAGAGTTAGGTATGATCACATGAAAATATGTAATGGTGGTGATACAGGTATGTGATGAAGGTGGTGACAAAGACGTAATTGAGGTTCATGCAGAAGTGGAAGGTAACGAAATTAACGATACAGTAGGTGAATGTGCAAGAAAGTGATGTATAGATGCAAAAAATTCATAAGAGGCGGCAAAAGATAAAGCTACAATGGATGGATGAAGTTTGGAAGGAGATGTATATGATAAACACTACTCCTGTTCTCAAATTTTACGTCAATGGAATGGCTCCTTGCTACAGGAGTTGCGGGAGAGACTTGGTGAGGATAAACTTAAGTGTCGTGGTGTTGCTGCTTGGAATGAACTGAGTAGACTGAAGGTTTGGATAATGAGTGAATATATGTATATCCTTTTCTCTAGGTAATACGATAATAACCTGGACATTTGTAGCCTTCTTTTTCATTTTCTGGATCCATATTACCTCATCAGAATAATAATGAATACAGATTATGATGATGATAATGATGATAAGAATCAATGTTACGCTCGGTTTGATACAAGTTGAAATTATTAGATGTTATACACATGTAAAGAGAGGTATAATTAATTAATAAACGTCGTACTGCGCAGGATGAGGCTACAAGAACATACTATGAGGAAGTAACACCTTTTTGTCATGATATTCTGCCAGTTTCCTTGGGCATGAATTCCAAGTCAGAGACAAAAAATGCATTGCAGCTGAGGAACAAACGCACTGAACATATTTTCCAAAAAGTTAATGCAAAGCTCAAACGTGCATCTTCGGATATTTACATTATGTGAAGTATGCAAACCTTGTCTTGCGCCTGCTCCAGTCTAGTCCTGAGTTCTGAGTTGTCTTCAGTGAGTCTCTTCATTTCTGCCCTCAGCAGCGCCACGGGTCCCTCCCCATCAACCAAAGGGGCCAGCTGGGGCCTCATCTTGGGTGAAGCGACCGCATTCACAGGGCGGCCCGGCTGCGCCTCCCGCTCTTCGAATTTCTTTATCTCTTCGAGGAGTTCTCTGGAAGTTATTGTAGAGTTGTGGTAAAAAACAGCGTACACTGTGGATTTGGAAATACTGTACCTTTACATTCACTGAAGGGGATTCGGTAACCTCAGTGTGACTGTTGTTTGGGACACGCCAAACTCAAAATGACGTTAACACACTGACGGAACAATTAGTGTTTATGATCAAGAGAACACGATATAGCTGTTCTAACCAAAGGCTTTTTCCGTGTGTCTGGAAGCCTGTGTATGTACTATACTGTTTAAGTTAATTTCCTCATTACTGACGGACACCCCACTCTCCTCACCCTGAGATCCCGCGTTTCGCTCTCATATATTTTGGGAATACAAGTTTTACGTAATTTTCAGTAAGTATCGGGAATTTCCAACGAGTAAACTATGATTTGATCTTGGTCACTTGTAGCAAGACGTGCTATGTCACAGTTCAACGCTAAGGTGTGCTTCCTAATGTAGTCGTCACCTATCGAAAGCTGAAAAAAAAAAAAAAAAAAAAAACTCGTACTGACTGTCGGAAAAATACGAGGTGGTCGCAATGACTGTTTAAAATAACAGAAGGGACATTTTGTTTTTAAATAAAAGCAAGGCATGGGAGCACTACCGTTCTGAAAGGTGCATTTTCATAGCTAAATATTGTAGCACGATTTTTTTTTTTTTTTTTACTGAATGAAATTATTTGACGTTAAAATGCTTACGTGGACTTGTGACAATGAAGGGATTAAAACGCAGCCTTAGTTTCATGCATGCTATAGACTTGAAAAGCGTGTTGGCATGTGTGCAATTTCAGTCCCACGTGCTTTACTTCCAAAGCTGACCGCCGTAATATTAATCATCACTCGTGCACTGTGTTTTGTCAGAGCTTTAGCCGACATGTATGCAGTCTGGATCACATAAATCGGGAGAGAGAGAGAGAGAGAGAGAGAGAGAGAGAGAGAGAGAGTCACCACCAACATCACCTCTCCCACAGAATGCGAACACTGCGAGGCCCCCACCTCTCAACCACTCCTTCACTACCTGCTAAACTGCCCTGCCACATCTCGCCTTCGGGTCAAACCCCCCTACCCTAATCCCGACACACTAAGATCCGAAAATCATCCTATTCCCCCATGCACGCTCCCCAAGGCAGCCGCTGATATCATCGCCACAATACCAACTCGCACCCTCTTAGAAGTGGCACAAGCTGCCCCACCTCCTAAATAACCCCCCCCCAAAAAAAAAATCAGCAGAAGAACGCAGTGCGCTGCTAAGCCCTAGGGGCACCGCAGTGACATGCCATCTTCCCAGTTACTATACAAGCCCTCCCACACATACCGGGCTAATAGATGGCCCGGCCTGCACTAAAGGTGCAGAAAACTTTAAACGAACGAACGAGAGAGAGAGAGAGAGAGAGAGAGAGAGAGAGACTGTATCATGTGGACAGACCATAAACATTTGCAGCCCCCCATTCACTTGCCACGTAACTCTGACACCAAATCGATATCCCTGAGTTACCATGACACTCTACGCGGCATGTACATATTGATCCACTCCCCTAGGTGTCGTGCTGAAGGGTGGAAAGAAAAAATCGTATCTATGGACAAATTCGTAGCGCTTTTCTCAAATTTCCTGAACGCATGAACCTGAACCCTCTATAACAGAAAGGTTTATTTTTTCCTAGTTTTTAAAAAGACTTGTGATGTTATTTGGAGTATTTCGTCATTTCCTTTTTATTTTTATTATTATTATTATTTTTTTTTTTTTTAGCCCTTATGTGATTTTTCTGTTGAGTGGAGCGTGGTTTTCTGGCTGATAGGTGTTTGTGTTTTATTAGATTTCCTGCTTCGTGTTTGTTGATGGGAATGGCTCCGTCACAGTTGTGTGTGTGTGTGTGTGTGTGTGTGTGTGTGTGTGTGTGTGTGTGTGTGTGTGTGTGTGTGTGTGTGTGTGTGTGTGTGTGTGTGCTTCATTAACTCCCTAACTCCAGCCAGTTTCTTACGAGGCCTAACTGTCCATCTGTTCTATTTGAGCTGTCCATCTGTTCCATTTTAGCTGTCCATCTGTTGTATTTTAGCTGTCCATCTGTTGTATTTTAGCTGTCCATCTGTTCTATTTTAGCTGTCCATCTTTTCCATATTGGCTGCCCATCGTTCTATTTTAGCTGTCCATCTGTTCTATTTTAACTGTCCATCTGTTCCATTTTAGCTGTCCATCTGTTCTATTTTAGCTCTCCATCTGTTCTATTTTAACTGTCCATCTGTTCTATTTTAGATGTTCATTTTTTATACGTTTTTTTACGGATAATATGACCTGCTGCATATTATTATTATTATTATTATTAACATGATTTTTCAACTTACTGAATATACTCCTTTACTGGCATTCTCCTTATCTAAACATCAGTCTTTTAACCCTTCCATATGAAATCTGTTGTATCAGTCTTTCCATACCTCTCTATGAACTTTGCTAGAGCTCCACGTTTCGCATACATACGTTGCACAAGAAAGACGTTACCTAATATTCTGCTTCCTTATGGACGTTTGTTTTTTTTACACCAGTGCATGTGAGGGTCAGTTTTTACACCTCTTCCCTCCCATTATTCCAAACACCTTTCAAATCAAGATGAATTTCTGTTTAAATAAAGCTTACTTTTCTTTGTCATATCTTGATTTTACGCGATATAGATTCCTACACATATCTACAGATGTATTGTATCGCTGATTAACAATTTTCCATGTGTAAGGAGAGTGAAGTTACAATTTTACATGCCATAAATTCACCTTGACACTACTCAAGTAATTCTTGGGAAAATGACTCTCATGCTTCGTGGATATTACCGTCTCGCTTTAGTCACAAGAAAGTAAGAGGTGAAAGAGTTAAGTAGGGTGATAAACGGTGAGTGGTTGAGTGTGCTGGCGTGTGTCTCGTAAAGGTCAAGGTAAAGGTCACAGTTTTATATGTCAGTGCGATGTAGCTTTAGGAGATCAGTGAGCAAGCTGACAGAGAGGTAAATATAGGGATCACAAGGAGAGGTGCACTTGGCAAATAATGATGATGATAATAATAATAATAATAATAATAATAATAATAATAATAATATAATAATAATAATTGGCAAAGCTAATACTATTCCATCGAAATATCTGTTTTGTATTATTTCGGCTCACATCAGACGATTTTAGTGTGCTCTAGAAAACTCCAGGACACAAAAACTCTAAAAAATACCCCATTTAAAATTTTGGCCCAGATAAAAAGGACCTTCAAATATTACTGCAGTTTACAATGGACGATTTCACTCAGCTCCCAGAAACCCACCTCAGTCAAAGGGTTAGCCTTACAATATGACAAAGAAAACGTTTTAAAACAGACGTTTGAATCTGTATGTATTAAGAGGTGTTTATAGCTGTAAACTCCAGAAGGTAGAGCTCCACTTACTTTTAACTCATTCACTGCATTGGCGTCTATCTGTAGTCGGGTTCTGATCCCTCCTACAATATTATGTGGTTTAGAAGAGATTTTTCGAACTGGAGAGGGCAGATAGGTTTCATCAACTCCCTAACTACATCTGGTCTCCCCAAGATGAGTTAAATCGTCTGGAGGTACAACGAATGAAATTAAATGTACATAATCTGGGTGAAATGGTTAAGGAATTATTGAGAAACTACGCAATCACTTACGCCAGCCATTTCAAGATGACCAAATTCATTACCCATTCGAAAAACCCATCGTGCCAGCAGTTTGGAAACTTTATTTTATTTATAAATTTATTCATTTTGAGTGTACGATCTAAAGCACAATCGTCATCCTCGTTTTCTCTGAAGATTATTTACAGGTTGCGAAGCATTACTTATCTCGGCTGTGTATTTCGGATGCTGCGACATTTCCCCGATTTATTCATCAAACCTCAAGACGGTAACTTGGTCTCAGAGTACACACACACACACACACACACACACACACACACACACACACACACACACACACACACACACACACACACTCAACTGGTTCTCTAGGTCGGTGGTGTCGACGGCGAGGCTGAGGTGCCACTTCTGCGCCTGCGTGAATAGCCTGGCCAGGAGGAGGGAGTGGGTGTGCGCCGCGTGGATGAGCTCCCCCTCCACTTCGGCGCGAACTACCTCGGCCAGGGAGTCCAGCATCTCACTCACCTCCTCAGCCGTGTATGTCTCCTCCAGTAGTCTGATTGAGGAAGAAGGAAAGAGGTTGTAAGTGCCGTCCTTGACTCTTATTTAGTGGGGCTTCGGGCTCCAATATTTGTCTCGGCCCCTTTGCCCTCTCATTAAAAACAGACTAATGAATCAATACATAAAAATAAGAATATTCCAGAAATTAGCTAAAATACTTGTATCAAAATTATCTTCGCTGAAATGGTTAGGCTCCATAATGTGCAGACTACAGAATCATGCAAAGTAGTGTTTTGCTTTATGTAATCGGAAGAGTAGAAATTCTTAACCAGCTCCGGGGGCCACTAATTGAATGCAAAATTTATTTCCCTTTGAGCTCCTTTCTGCTAGTTTGAAGTTGGCATCGCACCATAATTCAGTTTTATGTCCTTGATCCATAAAGTTAAGAAATATCACTGCGCATCCGTTACGGCAGAAATTCAGCGTAAGTTGTAAAATTGTAAAGGAAAACAGTGACTTGAAATAGTGTACACCTACAATGTCACGACTGAGGGCACTTGGGGTGTGCTAGCCCATTTTCGAATATTGTACTCCGATGCAATATACTATACCCTTTTTACTTTTAATCTAAAACTGCTATCTTTTCATCTTGTTAACAGAGCTGTAACAGTTGCCTAACACTGAAATATAGTGCTAGTCATGAAGAAGTGTCACAGAAAGGATGTTGAGCCGCTGCATCACCTTTATCTGTCACAAAGCTATGTGCGGTAAGCCAAGGTAGCATAAAAGAGGTATATATATATATATATATATATATATATATATATATATATATATATATATATATATATATATATATATATATATATATTTAATTGTGTGTGTGTGTGTGTGTGTGTGTGTGTTTAATGCTGTGCACATGTGCAATTTTTGCCTAACAAAACAAGGAGCCATTGTCTGAGGGAGGATGCTAACACTGCTTCATTGTCTTATTTACGAGCAATTTATCAGTTAGTATTAATTTCACTCATAGAAGCCAGGGTTAATACTGTCTCCACTAACCCTTTCATGGACGTGAGAACTCTAGTGTTATACTCAAGGCACCCACACGTTTTTAGTAAGCAGAGAACGAGTGATGCAAGTTTAATGATCATAGTCTCGTGTGTTAGGGCACTCTTTCCTTATTAACTAATTTCTGTATATGGCGCGTTAATATTCACGTACTGTACATGTTACTTATGCAATGTGTGGCGGTGCTGTCAAAGGTTAGATCCTATACGAGATTAATGTGTAAAATGTAAGATAAAGCGATATGGAAGAGGTCCTACACTCTTTCCCTCTTACTTGGCCCAGATTTTCCTCCTTTTGTAGCTTATTTCACGTAGCTCAGTGGTAGAAAAAAGACAACACTACAGCTCTACGTCCTTTCCACAGCGCTTCTTGACTACATCATATTCTAACGTTAATCTAGTGTCACAGCTTAGCATTCCAAGTTAAAAGATAGCAATTTTAGACCAAGTTGGAATAAAAAGGGTATAGTAAGCAGCTATGAAGGGGTTGTGAGGGGCTGAAGAGAGTTTGTCAGTATGGTACCTGGTGTCTTTAACATCTTGGAAGCAGGCGTCGACAGATCGGAGTCTCTGAGCACGCTGATACCTGGTGAATCTCAGGAAGGCCGCCACAGACCTCTGGTGCTCGTCGTTCAGCCCTAACTCACCGCTCTGTGTGGGAAAGGTGTCGCGATTTAAGTATGCAGTACGAGTTTTGCACCAGTTTGTCATACCTTGTCCATTTTAACCCTTCCAAGTACCTGGTGAATCTCAGGTAGGCCGCCACAGACCCCTGGTGCTCCTAGTTCTGTCCTAACACACCGTTCTGTTTAGGTGTCGTGAATCATGTATATAGCACCCGATTTGTTACATCCTGTCCACTTTCAAACTTCCACTTCGATGACACGTTTTATTCTTGCCAACTGCAGACGATCATACTCAGCTTGGGGGAATTACTTTGAACTGGAAGGGTTTGACTTTGGCTTCATTACTCCCCTCAAACACGAGAGGCCTTTCCTAATCTGAATGAAATTGTCTATAAACAAGAATAAAATGGAGTCAAGCGTCATCAGACTGAAGATGTTGATCTTTCCAAGGACTACTGCGGCAGCTAATATCGATCCGCCTCATCACGATAAATAATGGGAGAATGAACGATAACTTTTGAAACTTAGTAATGTGCTCTTCGGAACTCAGCACATTTTTCAGGCTAATGTGTCGGTTTTATAATTATTCGTCTTAGAATTGTAGCGATATTCCCGACTCCAACTGTAGGCCTACCTGGTGATTTTCAGGAAGCCGCCACAGTCTCCTAATTCTCAAGACGTCTAACCAATAATATTTACCAGTTTTAATGTAGCGAGTTCAGTTTCATTTTATTCACTCCCATGACATTTTTCTTTACATTATTCTTGCTACGTTCTACACAATTTTCATTTTTCATACCAGAGCCGCCTGTAGCGAAAAGGTTAATGGATGCTGTATTAAACCCCTTTTGTTTAAAAAATCTTTCCTGTGCTGAATAAAATCGTCTGAAGCATCAAAAATATAATGTATCTGAATAAGAGTTAACTTGGTCTCTAAGTGCCACATCTACACCTTCCTTGCTGTGCTATAACAAGAGAATGACTCTAGAAAATGATGCTATGATTGAAATATTATGGAAAGGCAGTAGAACCATGGCATTGTCCCATTCTGCCAGTGAGCTAGGGGAAATATACTTAAAAATGACGAAAAATTTCCACCAAGTTGAAGTGAACGAAATAGAAATTACACCGGTATAGAAAATAGGGGTAAGATGAAGCCGACGTTTGGGAAAAAGAAAACATTGTATGCATGTATGTATATATGTATGTACGGTATGCATTTATGTATGTATGTACTCGTATGTATGTATATCTGTATGTATGCAGGTATGTGTATAGCTACGGCTCTAGGTGAAGATGGGTATACGTTGCCGGGACATACAACCACAGTATATCTGACGAGGGCTGTTTCTGATGTAATATCACCAAACGAAATTTTCATAATTAAATTTTCATTGATCATGACAAATTTTAAGAGGACATTTAAGTTGGGACTATTTGTGAACGCTGATTTAAAAAGCGGAAACAAAGGTATAATTAGAACTGCCTAGTATGGATCAGTTGGTTTACTACATTATCCTCGTGTGTTCCAGTACGAAGGATGTCTAAGCAGCATGAAGAACTCGCCATGGATGAAAACGATTCTTTGCTGCAACACGGCGTTCTTCCTGATCATGTTCCTGCTGCCAATAAGTCACCACACATGCTAGACTCCAGCCAGTTTGTAAGTAAATGTATTTTTGAAGTAGAAACGATGAAATAGCCATAGGTATGTGTGTATTCGTGGAAACTGTAAAATCGTGTAAGAGAACATTATGCTGTATTACAACACTTCTTGCGTTTATCTTAAAGGACCCTATACTCTTTTGATTTTGCATATTTTGTAGCATCACGAGCGTTTTTTTCCCATTTCACTCTAATATCCTCTAGTACACTGCTGATGAAAATTGTCGATATGAAACGTATACTTCCGCTGTTAAGTAAAGGCTACAGAATATAAACATTCGGCTTCCCATGACTCTCAGTGTAATAAAATCGTCGTTAGTTGGAAGAGAATACTACAGTTCTCCGGACATGAGAGGTTTAAGGGGTAATATGCGTACTAAACAGCAAAGGATTAAGTGTTAAGAAATCCCTTATAATGTGGAAAATATGGGTCATTTATCTTTTTTCATAGTCTTTTCTTATTTTTTTATATATTTTTTTCTTTTTTTCATAGTTCAGAAGAATGACACAAGAAGGTAACCTACTTCAATTTAAGTTTTTATCTATGGCATTTCATTCGTTTCATATGCACTGTTGCCACAGGACAGTGAAGCATTTATCTTAAACAATGCACGTCTTTTCTCAAATATCTGTATGATCAGGGAGACACTGGGGATTTATTCCAGCTCCTCGTCATGTAACTGTCCTTTATCGACCTTGTAACTGTCTCTAAGTGGGATTAATGGTGGAACAAGTTAACGTTACCCTCTCATCCTGCGACCCTCCTCCTCCACTCTCACGCTGTCAACAGTAATAATCTTAGTAGAGATATGAGTGCATCTGTAAATCTGCTATACAAAGCATAAGTAAGTTAAAGACAAGCCATGTGCTCGTGAATCATTAATATGCCTGATTGTATGATATCAACAAGTAGCGCCTAAGCTGACCTACATATGGGCTAGTATGATTTGTAAAGATCATACTCGCTACTGATTTTCCACTGCAGATTGCCAGTGCCGTAAATCTGACACTAAACTGATACGTTATTCTGCAAGAGAGTCAGATAGATTAATAATTAAGTAACACAGCTGGAAACCATGACTGTAAATTAGAATCGTGGCTTTCATAACAATACGATACCGATATTAAAACGTATCGTCAATAAGCTTACTTGGATAAAAACATACTCTCAGGTGACGATAACATGCAAAACTGAATATGTTCATCCTTAAATACCCACCATTATAGACAACTTTGGCTTGAGCAACACGTAAAGGACCTAGACACAGAAAATATGCAACTGAGCCAGCGATGGTGCAGGCGCGAGGGATCCAGCTGGCCGTTGCTAGGTTACCACACCCAAACTTTGAGAGTTGCCAGGGGTCGTAAAGGATCAAAGCCAATTTTGACGCTAACCAAGCTTCCATAAAAGTATGTTGTTATTACATATGGTTATATTTTTCGTAATTCGTCACTTTAATAATCACTAATTTCATTGTGCAGTGTTTGGTTGGTGCATGAATAAAGATAGGTGTAAGCAAACGATTTTATACTACCTTAGGAGAGTTTATAAGTATAGTCCCAAGTCGTCAATATCGGCTGAGCTCATTTCGGCAAACGTGTTTTCTGAGTCACGATGTGTAGTACACCTGCGGACATAAATATCGCTCCACTTTTTCATCGAACAGCCATGAAACGCTTACATAGTACAGTATTCTGGAAAGTTTGTTGAGTTTCGAAGGTCGTATCACAGGATTTCGAAAGCCATCGCCCACTTTCACGTTACTCATCGTAATGAAGTGAATCAGTCCCATATATCCGCGACTGTACGCTCAACCGAAAAGTATCACGCACGTGAGGTTTCATAGAAAGGAAAATTAGCAGATCCCTTAAACACAGATGGATATACTAAACCCGTCCTCTTGAAACTTATGATGTCTTTTTGGCTGTTTTTAATATCCTCACTTTAACTCAGGAATGAATGTTCGTAACGGCTTAATGAAGGTTGTATTTAGCCTCTATAGTTTGAAGGTCTCTTCCAAGCTGAATACAAGCGTCTGAAGATAGGAAGCATGAAATATAAATTCTTGTCGAAGCGAAGGGTTAAGCTTGTATCTCAAACTGCAACATCCTACTTCGTGGTATTACGTAATTTTGAAGAGTAAATAATACCAAGGGTCATACAGGTGTTTTTATTTACATCATAGGGTGGTGTTTGGATGGCAGTGCTTGGTCCATCGTTCAGTTTGTTAAATGTTGTAAGGGAAGGAATTTAGTTGTTGATTGTAGTGTAAAAAGATAGATAGATAGATAGATAGATAGAGAGAGAGAGAGAGAGAGAGAGAGAGAGAGAGAGAGACGTGGGCAGTGGCGGTCTTGACGAATGGGGAGGGGGAGGGCCCACTGCTAACACCTTCTCAATATGGGTAAGAGTGACTAGGGACGAGGGACTTGAGGTCGTATTCTTGTCGTCCTAGGAAATTTTCTCGTACACTGCCTCCCCCTTGGTGGTATATTTTGCATGCTATACACAGCTATTAACTAGTATGTTATTAATGTATTTCACGCTGCAATATCAACAGGGTAGATTGTATAAATACCACGCAAGAAAATATTAACGGGTCAGATACATAAACTGGTAAGGATGAGGAGGTTTTCTTATCCGACGAGATTGGGTTGGGTAAAGGTATATGGACTGGTTGCATCTGACAGAGGACAGAGATGATAGTCTGGCCATGCAGAGTGACGACTGAAATACCCTTCTACACTGGTGATGTGGCATTGGTTGGAAATACTGACAGAAGCAAGGGCAGGGAGACGGGTTAGGAAGAAGTGGAGGTTGTGGAGGAAGGGTGAGAGGGGTTAGGAAGATCAGGTGATGGTTGTGGGAAGATGAGATGGCTTAAGGAGGGGAGGTGGAGGTCTTAGGGGAGAGGAGTTAGGGGAGATGAGGAAGGGGTTGTGAAGGAGAGGGATGAAGTGAAGAGGGAATTGTGAAGAGGGAGGCTGAGGTAAAGGAGTGGGGAAGGGATTGGCGGAGGTAGTCGGTTTGCTTAGGGGGAAGCATCACTTTGTAGTTGTGGCTCACGGCTCATCAGGACGTGAACCCAGTGGACTGCAGACTGATATTGCCATTTCGTATAGTCCACCATTCCCCTTTCGGAGGCGTATGGCAGTGGTGGAGAACGGGGCATCTTTAGTCATTTCTCCTATGGTAGTGCGAGGGGGTTATGGCAATGGTGATACAGAAACGATTTCCCCTGTGGTTTATAGACAGGAAGTCAGTTTGCATAGGCGCATATTTCACTCCAGTCGGCACTAAAACAGGATATGGAGAGGAAGCCTTTCAGGGATCCTTCGTCAAGTTATAAGAAAGAAGGAATGTACTATCAGATTTTTGATGCAGAGGGTGAGGGGTACTGCACCTTGTCCTGTTGACTGGGAACAGGCTTAAAAATCTGGCCATGTGGTGCGCTATTGGTCTGTCTGGCCATGGTCTTGCCAGGACGCAGTGAATGCCGAGAAATATGATACAGGGTTAGTATTAGATTGTAAAAGAGCCAGCTGCCGGTGTAAGCGTTTTCGCTAGTCCCAGGTTGGCGTCCTTCAGTACAGTTAAAAGACAGTGTGCAGGGCATCCCTCGAACCATGTCATGTCCTGTGTGAATCCAGTGACAGATTTTACTTTATTATTCATACCTACAGACTGTTTTATTCAGCTTATGAAAGACCACTCCTAGTGGAGACTCACTCGCTTGAAGAAGTCCACTCTAAAGTGAAGAAAATCACTTGAAAATAACAAGAATAAAAATAATAGTCATAGAGTTGATTTGGTTAAATTCCCTCTCATGAGAATTTTATCTGATATTGGAATTGGAGTCACTGTATAGGATGCAAAAGCCGTGCCAGACTACCTGTAAAAAATACGGTATCTATCTATATATCTATCTATATATCTGTATACAGTATATCTGTATCTATCTATATACAGTATATCTGTATCTATACACTGTATATATCTATCTGTCTATCTATCTATCTATCTGTCTGTCTGTCTGTCTATCTATACATACCTCTCTCTCTCTCTCTCCATAATTATCATCATCCTCAGCCATTGCAAGTCCACTGCTGAACAAAGGCCTCCCTCAACCTTCTTCACGAATTCCTAGACTGAGCCAATCTTTGCCATATTTTCCCTGCAAATTTCTCTACCTCATCCCTCCACCTCTTGTCTGGCTTTTTTTTCTTCTATAACTATAACTATATATATATATATATATATATATATATATATATATATATATATATATATATAATATTAAAATTTTCACTAATGAACGGATTTTTCCATTTTTTTGATTGTTATGGAGCGTCTTTTTGGGATACCATCGTCTTCGCGGAAGTCTTGGGTGTAACTACAAGTTAATGCTATGAAAATTCGTAATATTTGCCACCGACCAGAAACGTCAAGGACTGGTAAGCTTTCTTTTTTTCCTTATTTAACTCTACAAATCCAATGATGTCTCAGTTTTTGCCCTTTTTGGACGACGACACCTTTACCGGGAAATGCTGTATAACCTTCATTAACCTCGTTCACTACAGTACTTTTAAATCTGATCTGGCCAAAATTTACATTTATCCATCGTGATAGCTGATCCATCAGCTCAAGAAACTACCAAGGCTGTGTGATACAACTGATCCACTGAGCAATGGTACTTCTTTGGTGCCCCATTTACTCTTGGCAACATTAGTTCAGTCTCTTACTTTTCTCATCTTCATGAACCTAGCTTCACATTAGTTGTCAATTATACTGCTTTCATCTTCATGGACTTTGCTGCAGATTTAGAGACTATTTATCAAATGCTGATGATTATTTGTGGTCAAGTAAAATGATTTTCCATAACTGCATATTTCAGACTGATTTTCAATGTCCATGGAGAGAGAGGTAGGAGTGGGACCAGAATTATTTGTGCAATTGTAACTGTACGTCCCATGATATGAACTTCACTGGGATTAAGATATGGTTTGTAACTATCAGTAAAAAAAGGGAAAAAAAAAAACACTAATACCATAGGTTAAATAATGCACGCAAGTATTTAAGTGAATATCAGTTACCTATCAATAAGTCATATGTAGGTTACCATAGAAATTAACTTATTCTTTAAGTACTTAGAAATAAAGCCGTTCTTAAAAACATTTATCAACTCTAATTCTCAGTCTATGCTTCCGAATATTTATCTCCTTAAAGTCAGTAAATCTAGAGTATTTAGTATCGAAAAGGTCGTATCTCAGAGTTAAGTATGGGAACAATATATTAACCCTTTGACTGCAAAATTTCCACACAAGCCTAAGTCAGAAGTAGAACTGAAACATACTAATAATTTGAACAGGAAGTCCCTTAATTCAATTATGTAATTTTTTTTTTTTTTCACTAAACATCAGGAAAAGTTGTTGGGAGCTTCCTTAACCGACGAGAATACAGGCCTATACCTAACCCCTCCATTACGAAAAGTCTCCATAGAGCTGCATAAAAATCGTCTGGGGTTTCCAGTGATGAATTTTGAAAAGAGGGACATGGTTAAGCTTGCTATCGACTTCCTTTGCCAGATCATTCCTCTCAATTTTAGCCCCTTTCACAATAATGACTTAATTCTCATTTTAATCAAGATATCACAGACGATTTTATGTATGTTAGGAGGACATCTAATCACTGGGAGATTAATAATGGCTATAGCTAACCTCCCCCAAATCGAAAATTCTCATTTATGCCAACCTCCTCTGCAAAGTATCTGGCTTTATGAAACTAACGCAATCACAGGTGTATAGATATCCCCGTTTTGATTGTATTTTTGCGGTATGTAAAGACGATCTTGCCCTACTCTTGACTCTGCATTTAAGTTTCAGAGGAATATTAGATCAGTATTTATTAGGCTACGTTTTGCGGTAACTGCATCAGTCCAGTGTATACAAACCTTCTACCATACTCCCCTTTCCTTTGGTAATATGGGATTACTGTGTTAAGACGTCTTTGTGAAATTATAAAGCAAACCAAACCAACCAAGGCTTCACCATGGAAACCATATATTTTGGTCCTAACTTAGACGAATGTGTCCCAGTCTTCCTTATCTACTGTGATGTGGTAAGTTAGGATATAATCGGCCTATTGGCTACAGGATGAGGAAATGGTCTATAGGAAAAGGGTCTTATGTATTGTTACCTTGATGCAGACGTGGTATATTAAAATATTTTATCATCTTGATATGACTACAGCAACATCTAGTTCTCTCATCACCCGACAGAGCACGATATGACAGCTGTTAACTATTTAGACAGGACGGAGAAGCAGGCGTGGCAAGGAAAGTTTGCGTTAAATTACAATATTTGTGCCTTGGTCATCCCACTGGTGCCAGTATAAAAAGATGCTTATTTCCACACTCTAGAAATATAGTTTGTTTGTAGATCACTGTTCACGCACAAAACGTATGCAGGAAATCATTGACTGTGATGGGCACGCCAAGCCTGTGTTATGAGACAGATTGCAAGAAGTTAACTATTATCACAGCCAAATGAATGTTTAATTTCCTTCTGTTTCATGGTTCCCCATGCAGTAACAGTGTAGTATTATATTACACGTAGTAAGATTCACGATAAAGTATACTGATGTCGACTTTACAGAACTCGATTAATAATCTCGATAATTTTTAGCCCTATTTCAAATTATACTATGCACTGATTTTGTACCTATGAGGTCAGTCATTCAAAAACTCTGTCATTCAGCCCCTTTTAGCCCCATCAAGAATGTACGGTACGTACCCTGGGCGAGCCTACTTAGTCCTGACATTTAAAGCAAGAGTGACCAGCCTCCACTGACTCTGAGTGGCACTATTTGGACAATAAGCCACAACAACTGCTCTGATGTAAACCCTTGCAGGCCTCATCCGGTTGGAATACCTTACCCCACTAGATCACCATGCGTCTGTTGATATGGTAAACACAACGTATTAAATGACTTCCTGGGTTAGGGGATATCGTTTGGTTTGTCATTAAGTGCCGAGTCACCTGAAGGCAGAATAGTGTAAAAGCAAGCGTGATCTTTCCTATGTTAGACAAAAAAAGTATTTGGTGATAGCCATGATAAAATCAGATATTATGGTCGTCCTCTTATTAAAGTTGACTAGGACTGTTTGTAATCCCTTGAAGTAAATTTTTTTTCGTAAAATCGTCTGATGCTAAAAAAAAAAAAAAAAAAAAATTGCATAGAGGTACCTAGAATAAAAACACAGCCTCCAGATATTGGATATAAAAATGCAGCTTGTTACGGACTGCAGTGTTAACAAGCCTCTCTGTGTCGTGTATAGCAAATCCATAAGACATTAAAAAAAAAAAAAAAACTATAGTATGTAGGGGCAACATATGTCAAATAGCCAATATCATGCTCGCCTATAAATTCGTTTTCTTACAGAACTAGAAATGATATAGAAATGGAGCCTCATTACAGACTTGAGGCACCTCAAGGAAGTACTGCCAGCGATACCTGACTTCCACATGACAAGAACATAAAGGAGTAATTTACAACGTGTGGAAGGAGATACACACACACAAGACGAATGTGAAGAAAAACTGTGCTTATATTGCCAAATTTAATGACACAAAAATACAGCTTTGTGTGTACAGCATGTAAATGTTAATTTTTGCTTGTTACAGAATGAAATAAATGTTTAGCAGAAATACAATGCCATAAATACTATATATACTAGTGTTTCACATGGAACACTTACAAAAGACCATATTTATTATTCGTCCACCTGCAAAAATGTTCAGCATAAACACTGACTAAACACATGTATTTTCCATGTGATCATTGTTTTAACAAGACAGTTTGGTAAGAGCTCCAACAAGATTAGTGCAGCACACACCACCCTGTGCTCTGACACAGTATTCGCAAAAATTCTGTGCAACAGTAATATGACACATGTAAATAACTACTTGAGAGAGAGAGAGAGAGAGAGAGAGAGAGAGAGAGAGAGAGAGTATACCAACCACACCAGTGTGTAATTTATTATTACTGCAACCGAGACTGCACAGAGAAATGAGCAGTTGGTCCTGACATTTCTACTGTTCTGTACTTTACAAATTCATGATACAATTGGCTTGCATTCTTGCTGGCTTATGAGATTTTGCAGCACATCTTTCTCAGCTATTTATTTTGCCACTAACACATCAGTATCCATTTTACATTAATAACCCACTAAGTTGATATTCACAAGACAAGTATCATGTAAAATAATGCTGAAATGATGTGTAAAATAAACTGGCAACGAAAATGTATTATGGAGCCTCCTTAACTACCAAGAATATGGCTAAATGTGAAGAGGGATTGGTGTATCAGTGCAGTAAGTGGGTGGAGTTGATGTAGAGAGAGCTGTTGTTCATGAGGTAATGACTGGGCAAATCAGGCATTTTTAGCGTCATCAGTTCTTGCTTTAGCCCGTCACGATGATCGTCAATACTCCTCTGCAGTTGGCTGAGAAGAGCGACAGTCTCACTGAAGTCGTTCGTATCCAACTCACTGAACCTGATGAGAGCCTGGCCGAATGCATAAATACCCATAGTAAGATTACCATAGTCGAGATAGAACTCACGGTAATCTGGCATTTCAAAGCCTGGGAAAATGTTGCCCATGGATGAAGGATTGGGGGTGGTGGTGAGTAAGGACTGTGGTGGGGTGGTCATGGCGTTGTCTGTCGTGGCATTTTGCAAAAGCCTCAAAAGGTTCTTGACGATGCAGAGCACATCGTCAGACCCACAGGGGGATGTGATGGATGCTGATGTGGTGGCAGTTGGTGTGGCGGCAGTCTGGGTAGCAGAAGTGGATGCAGTGGCACTTGTTTGATTGATAGTGTTATTCATCAGAAGACTGGCATATTGGATCAAATTATCAAACTGCTTGAAGAAGGAGACTCTTAGCACATACGAGGTTATGTTCATCAAATCTTTTTCTGCTCTCATTAGTTCATTCAAAACAAACTGTGTACTGTTTAGGTTTTCTGTCAGGTTACTCCTCAACTGCCTAACTTTCATTCCCTGTAGTTGTCTTTCATCACTTCTCACAAGCTCCTCCAGCTCTGAAATTTGAGTGCCAAGAAGACCAACCTCAAAGCGTTTTATCACGGGCATCACTAACCACCGTTCCAAGATGTTTATCGATTCATTAATTATATCTCTGATCGTGTCTAGGAGAGAGATACTTTCTTTGTGTTCCTCCATAATGTCATATTTATCCATGTCATATATATCAGCTGTATGCTTGCCATCATTCTCCATGTCATCTTTATTATTCTCCTCCTTATCTTTTATGAATGTTACATTTTCCCCACTACCTAGAATGAAATCATAAGTGTCATTATGCTTGTCTGGATGAGGTCCAAGGATGTCTGAGTATTCATGAAGGGCGAGGAAGGAAAGATGGTACCTGAGGGTGGCTTCGTCGATGAGTGCAAATGACGACCACACTTCCTTGTACAGCGGCAAGACATTCAACACCTGATTTAATTTATGTTTCAACTGTTCGTGGTCATCCATCTCAAATTTGCTGTCAGCCAAGTGTTCTTTTAGATGCAGCACCGAGATACTGTCCACAGTTTCGATATCAAAGCTCCATTGCATTACAATAGCAAGTACCCTTTCCAGCAGGGAGTAAGAGCGACTCTGAAGAGTTGGCGGAGTGACTGTTGATCCAACAGTAGTTTCTGTCGTTGCAGGAGTTGTTGAAAATTGCTGATTATCTTTTATAGCTCCTAAAACGTTCATGATTAGGTTTATTGCACTGTTAATCTCGAGTACTCTGGTGGCAGATTCGCCGTACATGGCCACCCCACGACTAGTCACCATCACTGATTCCTTTGAGATGTTGATTGCTCGAAGCACATTATCCACGTGCATTCTGTCGACTGGCATTGTTAAATTTTCAACCTTTAACAAACATCCTCCTAATGTGTCCAGTGTGTCAATCTTGACGGCCTCCAGATCAGTTAATGTGCTGACGACAGTAGCATAGATCTCCAGTAACAACGGGTGTGAAGAGTTACCAATAGCAGGATCATCAGTGGTTTCTAGGTTTGACAGTTTGTGGGTCAGTTTGTCCAGCACTGTGTCGATGGAAGGGAGAAGGAAATCAACCTGAGAGGCGATACCCAGGTCGAATGCTTGGCTTACAGAATGAACATTATCATTATAATCATGTCTGGCCAAGACGTGGCTATAATGGTCAACGTGAGTCGACAGGAAAGCCCTGGTTGGGCAATTATTATTGACAGCATGGGAGACTTTGACCATGAGCTCATTCACATTGTCAAGTGCCGTGGTGCCCTGCGTATCAGCCTCTGATATTAGTTCTTTAACTAGATGGTGGAGCTTTAAAAGCCCTGAAGCATCAAATAAGACAAAGTTTCCTTCAAACTGGCTGTACCATTCCTCTAACTGTTTCAAGTAACCAGCCATCTTTGGTGTTCCCTGACTACCTTTATTCGTAATGTTCATCAGTGTGTCGCGAAGCAGAAGACTCATGTCATATAAGAAAGTTTGATAAAGGAAGGAGTCACTGATCTGAGCAGCAGATTCAAGGGCATTGACAGCTAAACTTTGTCGTGCCAAAATGCCAGCGAATCTCTGCATAACATCATCATCATCTCTGAATAATGGTCGTTCTAAATAATGAATATTATACAAATGCTCATGAATCATTTCCAGGTGGTTTAATTCATCCTCATCCAACGTTGTGTGTGTCTCCAAGTGGATGACAGCCTCCATCAGCTCGTGGAGAGTATCCATGGGACTTAACTTAAAAGGTAGCCTCCTCTTCTTTTTATCCGGTGGTCGTTCTGAAGACATGTCAGTTGTAAGTGGTGTCGTGCTTGCTTCAGTTGTGGTCATTGGTGAGGTGGGTGGGGTTTCGTTCTTGGAGAAATCATGGTATTTCAAGTTCTGCAATATGCTAACAGAGCGAGCAACAATTGCTCTCGTCTGCAAGGCTTTGTGAGCTGCATTTAGAAATATTTTAGTTTTATCGAAAATACAATTATGTTTCACTTCTTTAAGAGGCTCACTAACAGTACTATTACTCATGTTACCGTGGAAGTCATCACATACTATTTTACCATATTCAATGATATCACTATAAACATCAGCATGTATGTCAGTGAATATGGGGAAAATATAATTTGTCTTATTACTTGTTGGTCGGTATAGGAGAGTACCATTGAGATCACCTTGCATTTTCGTAAGAGACGGCAGATAAGTAAAATTCTTTTCATCGATATCCATGGAAACTTTGTTATGAATGTACAACTTTTGTGTAAACTGATGATACTTTCTGGCAGACGAATGGATGTAAGCAATGTTCTCCTTAAATGCTTCTAAATACACCACATCCTCTCCAAATACTTTCATGATTTCTTTCAGTTCCTCAGTCACCTTTGAGAACTCCCTCACCTCATACCTGTCGGCAACATACAGGCCATTTCTCAAGAACTCAGTCTCTTTGTGAATATGCTGCATATATTCATCGAACATGAGCAAAGAGTGATTCCCCTTTGGATGATCAGTTCCATTTGGTGTGTGCGTGAGGGAGAGGGTGTGAGCTGCAACATCCATCACCCTCTCGTATACAATGTGGCGCTGAGTCATTTCCAAGTGATGTACTATATCTTCAATCACCAAGAGGAGGTGATGGTACCCAACAACAGGATGGCTGGCATTGTGAAGTGCCAGCATGAAAGATGTCACATTATCACTCAGTTCCATCAAGTAGTGGTCAGTCATATTCAAGTCATACGTGAAGTTATCGAACATTTTTATTAACATGTCCACTTCCGGAAGAGTTATATTGGTCGATGACTTATTATGCATTACTTGTGCTACCATCTCACTGTCGATGAAGAAATAAAACTGAGTGAAAAAGTTGTATAATGCATCGACTTCTCTGTCTTCTGCATCTTCCTTCTCTTCAGAGTGTGCTTTTGCTAGATGTTCGTGAACTCTTTCTGTGGCACCATGCAGACCATGGTTTAGACGGAGAAGCAGAGACATTATTTTATGACTTTGATTAAGCAGTTTTAATTCCTCTGCCACTACAGTCAGCTCTTTTATCTCCAGCAGATGTTCCTCTACTTCTTTAATAAGACCGTAATCCATAAAACCAGAGGCCAGTATATCAAATACCTCTGTGACTTCATGTAAAATCCATCCAAGTCGATCGTCTAATGTGAAGGGCGTATCTGACTCTTCATGAGTTTCATTCGATACACTGTTTCGAGTGCTTGGAGTAGTGGATACCGGCATATCAAGTTCCGGAATTGAGCTGTTTAAGTGCTCTAGTGCATGAACAAAGTCACTGAGGACATTTAGGGCATGCTTGCCTACATAAAGTGTTCTCTGCGTCTTGGCACTTGCTTCAGCGGTAGGGATAGCTGAACCAAGCAACATTTCGAGAGTAGTCACTTCTGAGTCCATCAAGAAATGGTCCAAAATAGTGAAATGAGAGAATTCTCGATGATCAGGGCCAAGTTTTTTCATGTCTCCAAAGATTGTTCTGAATTCGTCTATGGACAGTTCATTAATCGAATGGCTGTCCAAACTCCATTTAATAAGCAGGTCTGCAATTATGTGAACATTTTCCATGACTGTTTTATTATCAATCTTCTCCACGTGAGTCACATTACTGAACTCATAGAAGGCCAGAGTAGCATCTTCGAGCACCGAGGAAGCTGCAAGAAGATAAGTAAGGTGCCTAGTAGCGTGGGGAAACTCAGCACTTGCTTCAGTGGAATTATTAAGCTTGTCCAGCAAATGGGAGGTATAATTCATTGTTTCCCGAATGAGTTCAGTGTCGAATATTACCTCTGTACTGTCCATGAGCACATTCAGATGGTGTACAGATCTACCAAGATCACGAAGGAGATTCACTTGGATATTTTCATGGCTGAAGGACACTGTAGTTACAAGCTGAAGAATATGAGACAGTATGGATGAGCTTACCTCTCTGTAAATGTTTGTTATATTTTCTTTGCCCACTGGTCCCTGATCAAATCCCTCATCTCTAGACATAATCACCATGAACTGATCTTTCAGCACATCCAACAAAAGTATGACCTGGGATGAAACATAAAACTGTCTCTGGAATGTGGTGAGGTCGTGAAGGTGCATCACATCCTCAAAATTGTACCCCGCAAAATACATGATCCCTTTTGAGGCATCAAGCATGGCTGCCTGGGAACTGCCTGCCATGTGGATCACTCGTAATGTAGAATTAATATGTGATAAAATCTCCCCGACATCTATATCAGTGTCTTTGGTAGTAGGTGCAGTCATGGCGGCACTTAAATACAAAGACTGAATGATAAGGGCAGATAAATGTTCCTCAGACAGAGAGTAAGGGCTGATAATATCCGGAAGAGTTTCATTCATAGCTGCAATAACAGCAGCAGATTCTTGTGACACTTTTCCATTCTCTGCAAAGGAGATGCTTTTTTCCAATAACAATAAAGCATCTTCGGCCTGATGGGATGAGTGGAGTGCTCTTCTCAATTCAGTGTTAGCTTCCTCTGATTCAATATACAGTTTAATTATTTTCAGGGCAGAATGAATGACATCAACGGCTGTTTGCAGAGTATGGTGATTGAGTTCCCTCATAACAAACTTGGGACACATTGTGACCGTGTTGAAATCACGCATCAGTTTGTGTGCTAGCCCTTCATCAAAAACAGGAGGCCTCTTAAGCCAGTCTGCCAAAGTAGACACAATTTCCATAAATTTTTTCACTGGTTTTTCCATGTCACAGGGGTTAGCTATACCGCCTGGACCAAATGGACTGCCTGGTATGTCAAAACCAGTACCGTTTTCAGGTTTCATGAAGGGGAATGAAGAGTTGGAAGAATTTAGAGAGTCATGATGAATATACTCGAAGGAAAAATTTGATGAACCAAAATGAACAAAAGAATACTGCCCAGCCAGGGGTACACCTGAAGAACTTCCTTGCGAGAAACCAGTCTGTAAAAAGTTAATGTCAAAACCTACAGTTGAGTTTAGACCGAAAGGCGATACACTGTAAGAGTCGTTTGATGAAGAGTTTGAAAAGAAGTTTGGATAAGGGAATTTCATCCAAGATTCGTTGTTTTCTGGATTTTCCCCATGAGGAGTGAAGTGGAGGAAGGATTCGATGAGGTAACCCAGGTGTTCAATAATTCTTGCCATGTCAGTGGCTCTAGAGAGGGCCCTGCTTTCCTTTAACCGGTGCTCAGTTTCTTCAAAGGCCATATCATATAGCTCGATCACCATCAGTGTCTCGCGTAAATACAGGATGCCAGAACCTGCAGGTGTTTGCACAGAAGACAAATCAAAAGCCTTTAACTGGTACCCGAAGTTCCTGGGGATTGTTCTAAAATCATGGATAAATGAAACTAGGAATGAGAACAGATCCCGAATAACTGGGATTTCGTTAAAGGTAGTTTCTGAACCAATGCTTTTCTGGAGTGACTTAAGTGCTGATGTAACGTTGTGCAATCCCTCTCTGTGCATCTTCAAATGCTTATTTAAATTTATGTTTTGGTCGATAGTTTCTATATGGGCGAGTTGTTTTTTGGCCATGTTGCTCTTCTCAGCAAGTTCTTGAAGCAACTGTCTCATGTAGGCAATATCTTGTTCCTCAGAAGATGCAACATGTATAAGGTGATCTATCTCTACAGAGAGGATAGAGAGTTGGACAGAAGAAATAGAGAAGATATCAAAAGCCTGCAGGAAGTAGACGAAGTTGATGACCTCAGGCACTACGACCACATCATTCGAAGCACTTCGGTTATGTGCAATGCTAATCATCTTATCGTAAACTTCGTCTAATTCCTCCTTAAGAGCTTCAGAATAAAGAACCTGTTTCTCCTGCATCACCTTGTACTCTGACTCTTCTGCTCCTCTATGTGTCAAGATTCTTTGATAAGCAACGTGTAATCCAACTGATTTCATCGTGCTAAACTGCCGTGTAGAGGCTATGGGCAATATGATAGCATCGAGGAAAAATGCAAACTCTTTCAAAATGAAAATATCCTCCACGGAGTACATAGAGACGTTCTTGAGGAATCTTGAGAATTCTTCTATCTCAAACACAGGCTCACCTTGCTCTGGTGCATCCTCTCCCTTCTTTATAATCTGTTTCACCATATTCTCGATACGTCCCAGTTCTATATTAGCTTCCTGTGATATGTGCTGCACTTCAGTCAAATAGTCAATCTTGTGGGCTCTTTCAGCACTGTAAGCAAGTGCCGCCTCCAGTGACATGACAGAGCGAAGGAGGCCGTCAAGCTGTAAGACTCTGGTGTTTGGATTCATATTGGTGGTCACATTAACTAGTATATGAATTTGTTTCTTTAGCATGGATATGTATTCATAAGACGGATTCATTTTTGCCACCTGTAATGTCCAATAAATGTCAGTGAAGACAGGGTGAGAGAATGCGTTTTCTTTTTGGCGATGTGTTACGTTAAGTCCTCTAAGAATATCCATTACTTCGATACTCAATGCATGTACTATTTTCCTACTGCCAACTTCATTATAATATTTCACATCAAATGATAAATCAGCCACTTGACGTTCCATCGTTGTATGCACCACTTTGCAGAGTGATATAGCCTCCTGCAACCTGGCCACCTTAGCACCAGGATACACCACTTCCCACACTAATTCCAGCGATGACACGTAGACAGTAAATCTTGCCAGATCATTCTTAGTAATGCCTCCTTCCTGCATCTTCTTAAGGATACCAATTACTTTATTAAGTTCAGGTATACTTATCACGCCACATGGTACACCTTGTCTATTGGCCGAGTTTCTAGATTTACCAGTATAATGGCGGGGTTCATTTAAATAATTTTCTGGGACCTCTGAATCATATGAGTCAGAGTTGTCATATTCATTTTCCGAATATGAATCACTGTATGAATAACTGTAATCACTGTCAGAATTGCCAGAACTTTTGTTTGAATCATTATCCGCATTATCAAACTCATTTTCAGATTCATTAGACATATTGTCTGATCTACCATCTGATTCATCAGAATCAACATCCGATTCATCAGAATCATTGTCCGATTCATCGGAATCATTGTCCAATTTATCAGAATCACTGTCTGAGCCATTATTGTCTGATTCGTCGGAATCATTGTCTGAACCATCGTTGTCTGATTCATCAGAACCATTTTCTGACTCATCACCGTCATTGTCTGAATCATCTAAATCATTATCTGAATCATCACCTAAGTATTCCCCACCTGGACCACAGAGCGCTGGGCCAGATAAGTTGTCATTAACATACTCATATACCGATTCCAGTAAATCCAGTGCATACAGGACTTCCTCCCTGGTTTCCCTCTTCAACAAAAGATCGTCATACCTCTGGGATTCCCTCTCCAAGGCCTCTATTTCCAATTCTACTGATTCTATAACGGAACCACACATGAATACAAGCTCATGAAGGCCCTTTATGCTTTTTTCTCTAAGAAGAAGAGCTTCAAGCTCAAAGATATTGTCACTAAAGAACTGTAAGGATTCACCCATAATCACTGTAACACTAGAATCAAAGAGGACGAGGTGTTTTATGAAACCATTTACTACATGATTTTCCTCACTGTTCTCTGTTTCCTGGCCAACTTTCATAAGAAGCTGCTGTGCCAGGTGATGGACTTCTCTAAGCAGAATTTCTGCATCTAACAGTGTCTCCAGCTGCATTAACCTCTTAACAGTTATTTTCAGCCCCATGAGGTTGGCTTGTACCTCCTCCAGACTGTCTCTAATGACTGCCAGGATTTTGTTTGACTCTTCCTTTCCTCCAAATGCACTGATTCCTATTATTTCAATAGAGTCCACCGTTAGCTCAAGAAGGTCAACTGTTTCTGAACTGAAGTCCTCCATAGCTTCCATCAGGATCTGCAGTAAGCTGCTTTCTGTTTCACTTGAGCTTTGGGCAGCATCAGCTAATGATGCATTGACTATCAAGTACTCCAGGGTCTTCAGTGAATGTAACTGTCTTTCCGCAAGCTCGATAGTGGATTCAATATAACTGACCCGATCAAAAAGGTTAATGCTCATCCTAATACCTTCATCTTTTGCGGAGGCAAGAGTTTTCAAGTTCGTGAGGCCTGTTATTGCTACTCCCCGTGTGACTTTCAGCGACTTGAGGAAGGCAATTTGAATCTCAAGCTTTGACACGAGATCTGCTGTGAAAGATGATACAGAGACCTCCTGGAGAATATTCACCGCTTCTGTTATATTTGAGATCTCTTCTCGTGATGTTGGAAGACCAATAGCCACGATTGCTTTCCTGGCTTCATCTCTAATACGGTGCAACGAAGACGAACCACGTATCAACGTTGATTTTCTAACAGACCGCTGAATAGACATATCAATGTGAACGAGTTCTTGTTCAAAGAGTTCTTGAACCTTAATGATAAGTATGAACAGAGAGTCAAGTCCAGTTATGCCCTGACCTGACTGGACATCAATAACATCCAGATATAGTAACAGTGCTTCCAGTTGTTGCACCTGCTCCTCATTCACATTCTCCTCTTCAGAAATTTTGGTGAAAAGACTAACAAGTAATGTTATATTTTTGTTTTCGGTCTCTTGATTGGCGGGAGTTCCAATGACAGAGATGAGTGATTTAATTTTCACGCTGATTTGACTGATAACTGTTGTAGTCCTCCTCAGCAGTGTCACTCGCCTCCTCTCGGTTGAAAGTCTGCTCTCCTCTCTCACCAGATCCTCAGTGTTTCGCCTCACTTCACCTGACAGCTCTTGTACATCAACAATTCTTGAGATATCCACATTAAATGTGACTGAATATAGATTATACAAGCCAGTCAGCATAAATTCAAGATCGTCAATCATTCTGAATGTTATTCCATTCTGAGAAGCTATAACAAGAAGCTTATAGATATCCTCAATTTTGCGCAGTCGTCTCTTCCTCCCTATGGTTTCAGAAGAACTGAAATGAAGGTACAGTGACTCCAGTTCTTCCTCAATATTAGTGAGAACGGTGATTGCTTCATTATAAAAACTGATCCTTTCACGGGCAGTTATTGATGTGGTGATAAACTGGAGTTCAGTCTCGGCAGACTGTATCGTTACTTTGGTTAAGGTCAGCAGCTGTAAGAGGCCAGGTATTTCTTCCCCTGGTGTCACCGTTAGAGCGGTTATGGCGGCCAGACTGCTCTCAAGGTCCACCACTTCAACATCTAGGATAGAGGAACTTGTGATATTCTCCAGAATGAGTATTAGTTCTTTTACCTTTGAATTCTCAGTGCCGGTACTAGTGATTTGCCCCATAACTGATACTTTCTTGGTAACTTCCTTTAGAATTAACTGCAGAACACCTACTATGCTGTCCACAGCCATTCTCTCCTCTGCCAATGCTCTCATGTCCTCTGTCTCTATCAGCCGACGGTTTACACGCTCCCTTGTATCTGTCGCAACAACCAGGCAGAAAGCAAGGTTACCAATGCCTTCATTAGCACCTAAGTCCTCTAGAATGGCCATGGCGGTAGAGAAGAGATCATTTATATCAATCAACATTTCATCAGTTACTCTGTCTACATTTGACCTGATCAGCAGCATGTACTCTGTAAGTTCAGAGAAAGTATCATCATCGCCACCCTGAAGCTGTTCAGGACTCAACTTTTCAACATAGTTGGTGAAGTCATCTACAATTATAGTTGTTATCTCCTTGGCTGCAGTGAACCTCTTAATGATGATTATGTTGTTATAAGTAGTTTCTATTTCCACCACATATTCCTCGACAGCAAGAACGAGGCTTTGTGTTACCAGTAGGAGCGTTCCAATCCCATCTGGTTTTTTAGAGGTTTCTTGAATAGCTTCTAGACCTGATAAAATTTTGATAATGTCCTCATCAGATGTAATGTTTCTCACGTTAGACAAAATTTGTTCAAGTGTAAGTGTAAAGTCAATAATGTCTTGGTTTGAGCTGCTGTCAGTTTCCTCAAAAGAAGATATGGTTTCCAGCAACTTTGTACATCGTCTAAGGTAAAAACCAATGTCATTGTATAGTATAATGTCATTGGACAATTTCTTTTCCTTTTGTTCTTTGACAACCTCCAAGCTGATGGTCTGTGAAATATCACTTATCAATGTGATAACAAATGAAATTTCATAGAAATGGCCTTTAATAATTGTCATTTCATTAGTGAACCGAATGAGTTTATTCAGCTCTTCTTCTATACTACTTAGACTTTTAAGGGTAATGTCACTTACTAAGGCGGGTTTTTGTTTTAGTTCGGACATGAACTGATATATCTCATCAATTAAATCTATTTTGACAATCTCTCGACCGTTTTCAGTTTCAGTGTTAATACTGCTTAGTAACTGTATTATTGTATTAAGTTTCTGCTGAGCGAAAAGGAAGAGATCAGACTCGTTATTCCCAATAAATTTCTCTGCTTCCTTTTCAAAGTTTTCTTTAATTGTGTTTATTTTATCAATATGCCTTTTCAGATTGGCAATTCCTTCAGCTACTGTCTGTTCCTCAACAGCACTTACAAAGTTTCTGAGGCTTCCGAGTGCTGATGTAAGATTCTGTACGTCTATCGAGTTTCTCTCCTTCGGTGACTTTTTACTAATGATAACAATCAGCTGAACAATATCATCAACAACAGTTACAGTTGTTGTTGTGCCTGCTTCCATAGTCAAAGTCTCTAGTTCTGTCAGTAAATCATAAGAATTGTCAATTAGTTCATATAAGGTCACTGAAAGGAAACCAGCTTCTGCCTCAGAGTCACTGTTTTCCAAGGTTGAAATAGAGGTGGTCATAGTGGTCTCTAAGCTAGTTATCAATGTCAGCAGACCAGACACACCTCCAAGACTTCCTTGTAGGTCTTGCTCTGCGAGGACAAGGAAGAGCCCTCTGCAGATATCTACATCTTTCATTTTTAACTTCGTCACTCCTCGGGTTTTCCATGACTGAATTACTACTGAAATTTCCTCGACAAATATATTAGTTGGTTGCGATGACCCTCCTGACACTTCGTACTTTTCAAAGAATTCTGAAAAGTCAGCGAACAGATAAGTCGACGTTTCAAGAACATCTACTGTTTCTTTTGCACTTAAAGTCTTCTTGAGGTTCTTTTCACGAGATCTTGAAGCATCTCTTGCTGTCTTAGCCAACTTCAAGAGCTGCTTCAGTCCTTTTATGCTTGAAACTTTTTGAATGCTGCCTACCAGGCTAACAAACTTGGTAACTTCTTCCTCAGCCTTGGTTACATCTTCTTCAGTGAAGCTGGATGACGAGAATTTCGTCATGTAGGACGTCATACTTACGATGAACCCAGCCAATTCTGTACTGCTGCTTCCTGAACCTGAGCCAGTGGTCACTTTTTTCTTGAGTTCATTCACTGTCTTATGGCAAATACCTGTAATCTGAGTCACTGTTTCAGACTTTTCGACTTCAGCTGCTCTCTCGGCTTTAGCCTGAAGCTTTTCTGATATCTTCTCTAATGATTCTGCTCGTTTCTTAGTTTCAGTGACGAGAGTGCTGAGACCTTCGTATCTAATGCCATTGGCATTGGATTCAACGAGAGTTTGCAGTTGAGCATAATAAGACTTCAGTGTCTCCACAAGTGAAGCATCGTACTTGGTCATTGAGGAGCTTGATAGAAAACTGTTTATTTTGACAATAACTTCGCTACTGGTGCTGGTAGTGCTTCCTTCAGACATTGACTGTAGCTCTTCACCCAGACTGCCGATGGACTCCACATAGAATAGTGCATTATAAGTAATTTCAGCCTTCTCGTCCAGAGCTGCTCTGGATGATGCATCGTCCTTTATTGTCTGGCAAGTTCTTGCCAGTCTCTTGTTTGCTGCTTCAAGCTTTTGAAGTCCACGCACCTCGATGCTTTCTTTCTCTAATAAACTTGTAACTTCCTTCTCGAAGGCATATATTGACTGTATTTGATCTTCTGTGACATCGTTTGGTGATTGCTGAATTGACTCTATAAGAGCTATTAGTGTTGGGTCCACATTAGTCTTGAAAATTTGAGTAGAAGACTGAGATCTAATCTTGTCCTTTAGCTTCCCAACACAGTCTTTGATAACTGATGTGGCTGTACTTAAGTTTCTCAGGAGAACTATTTTTTTCTGTGATGATTCCTTCTTTAGAATACTATTTTGCAAGGTCGTGGTGGCGGCGGTTGCAGAAGTAATTTCCTGCACAGTGGCAGACACTTCCTGTATCTGCTCAGTAGTGAACTGCACCTCCCTAGTCTGCACCAGTTTAACAACACTGCTTAATTCTTCCTGAAGTTTGGTAAGCTTCACTGAAAGTTCCTTCGTTAATCCTGCTTTACTAGACTTTGTTATAGAAATCATTACCTTTTTTATGTCAATGATGACCTTAAACGCATTTGTGCTCTGAATGTTTAGTGACCCTGAAGTTGTTGTGATTGACGTCGTTAGTGTATTCATGAGTGACGAACAGGTGCCAGTGGTTGCAGTCACTGTGGACGCAATCTGCTTGTTTACGGACAGCTCTTGTGTTCTCTCTTCCACAGAAATTGCCGTTTCAAAATCTCCACTGAGGTAACCGCAACTCTTTGAAACTGTCTTCAGTTCAGATATTGCCTTTGTACTGATTGTAGTCGATGATTGTTGGAGTTCCTTTCTGATCCCAATTACTTTTTGTGTGGTCTGCTTAATCACGTCAATGTCTGTGCGAGTCAGTCTCTCAATATTCACTGTCCATTTCTCAACTTGGCTCGTGATGCTTGTGATCACTGACACGTCAACATCAGTTGCCCTGGAGCTGCGTGGCAAGGAGGCCATTCTTCGCCGCCTCCTGTTTTTCTGGACATCAGTTACGGCTCCCCCTGTCTCCCCCGACAGCTTGGCTAGTTCATCAGCAGCTTCCCTTTTCAGGTTCTTGTTCTGAGCCGTAGTTGTTGCCGTCACTGAAAGAATTAGGGCTTGGGTCACTATTACTTTAAGGACCCAAACGGAAAACACTATACTGGGAATAGTGGAAAAAAATGATCTGACTGAAGGAACAAAATGGGATCTCAGTCTTGACATGTTTTACAGTATACAGATAACAGGACAAACCTCACAGTAAGATATCAATGAACTGACAGGGATGAATGACTACCGCTTAAAGAAATCAATGTTAACCAGTAATCTGTACCTAAACAAATATGCATGTAAATTATGAGAGAAGCATAAACTTTCCGCTGAATATATGAGTATGATAACGACCGCATAAGTATTACTGAAAACAAAACAACTGATGTCTGGTTTTTATCTATTCTTATAAACAAAATTTGTCAACTGACCATTTCATCATTCCCTGTGCAAGATCATAACAAGATATCTATTCTAACTACGCACGTTTGTATATTAGAGTCTGACGACTTTGGTAACACGATTTCATTCCGGTATAAGAACATCATTTGGGACTGAATGGCATACAGGAACATATTTACCGATTCTGAAAAGGGGATCAGTACTGAGAACCCCCTCACTCTGATGATATGCTGTATATTTTACTTTGCAACTGTCAGACTACTTTATTCACCTCTGATCAGAAAAAGCCTCCTCTAACCACTCAAGTACAAAAGCTCTTTCCTAAGTAGAGTGGAATCATTTGACAGTTGCAGGAAGTGAAGGAGCTTTGTGGTGTTGATGTGTATGTGACTGAAGGTGTTAAAAGAAATACTCTGAGGTGGTATGGCCATGTGGAGATGATGGAAAATAAGATTCTGAGTGGAAGAGTATGAGTGATGCGTGAGTGAGATGGCGGAAAACTGATTAGAGGAGTGTATGTGAGCGACGTGGAGAGGGAGACCAAGAATGAGATGGAGGAATGGAGTGGATAGATGTATGAAAGAGAGGGGGAGCTGGAAGGAGGGCAGCCAAATGACAGAGGACAGGGTGACGTGGAGGCTGTTTGTTTTAGGGGGCCTCCTACGGGATTAAGGCATCTGGTAATAGACAGACAGACAGATAGATAGATAGATAGACAGAGACAGACAGATAGGAAAAAAATAAATTGGGCCTGAAGCTGCAGGAACTAACCTTGGGCAGTGGTGGGCGCAGCTGCTGAAGACGTGGCTGCCACTGTGCTGGCTGCTCCTGTGGTTGCTGCTGCTGTGGTTGCTGCTCCCGTGGTTGCTGCTGCTGTGGTTGCTGCTGCTGTGGTTGCTGCTCCTGTGGTTGCTGCTCCCGTGGTTGCTGCTGCTGTGGTTGCTGCTTCTGCGAATTCATGTGATGATTCTTGTTATCGCATGAGAGCCAAGAATCAAGCATCCATTCACTTTCGTCTATCTTTGGGGTCCATCATTATGAGAAATATGCAAGAGAATGGTAAGACAGGCAGCCTAGTGGATGAACTTTCTCGGTGGTAAAATTTTCGTGTCTCTGATCAAGGGCCGCATAACGAAGAATTCTTTGATCGTACTAAGAACTTATTGATCTATAGTATTTGGGGAAGTTGCAGGCTGATCCTTGTGATAAATGCAATCTCCTCTGCTGATATACCTTTCCTGGGAATGTAAATCATGAAATTCCTGCTAAAGGTATTCGCTACTGTACTGTATATTATGCAAAACTGAAATAAATCAGTGTATATTATTCAATAAGGAAATTCTGGCATCTTGGCTGATGAAATATTGTACAAATATTTTTACAGTCTTCCTCTCTTTTAATACTCGGCCTTACTTGAATGGGTAGTTTTATGATCTTGGGGTAGATTATTTGCTGAGGTTCAGATTCCATTCGCGAAAATGTTTATAATCAAACCAGAACATCGGGAGATGAAAGATATTTTCGATAACTGACTTTAGTTTGGAGATAAGGGTCTCTTATGACTTAATTTGTTTCATCCCTATTGCAAGGCTGAATAAAGCCTTCAGATGCATATATTGTATTAGGTCATGATAGTAGCTGATGACAAAAGGGATCTGTTCTTGAGGTCAGTTTGCCATAATTTGCCGCCTCTATCATTGGTTAAAATATATTAGCATAAACCATAGTTTTATTACCATCACACAGACCCCTATAGAAGCACCCGTCTTGTTTGACCCTACCAAATTTTACCTGCTTCTTTGTTGTAATTCTATCCTTTGTTTTTCCCTTGCAGTCGTGCATCAAAAACTTACACACACACACATTTTATATATATATATATATATATATATATATATATATATCGTGTCAGACTCTGGGTAAAGGCTTCAGGGCCTATATCTCGAGGGCAGTAGCCTATCCCTCCTACACATCCACATGTCACCACTTAGGCGCTAACACCCACCATCCATACTGAATACATGCTAGGGCAGTCTCATACAGGACTGGTGTATTGGTATTAGCGGGGGCATTTTTACGACATGTCAGCGGGTCATCTGGTAGATCAGGAAAGTCTACTTTTTATGAAATTCAAATCCTTAAACTGTTCCCTGCCCAAGCCGGGATTCGAACCTGGGTCCATCAGGACTGCAGGCAGCCTCTCTACCGATTCAGCCACCGCCTCCCCCATACATATATATATATACAGTACATATCATATATACAGTATATCACAATGGATTATGTATATTATAAAAGAATATATATATACAGTATATCTATCTATATATTTATCTGTCTATCTATCACGTCCTTGTGACTGAGAAATATACAACATGAACTCGAGTGCTGATGCATGGAGAGAAAAATCTTAATCCTACAGAGTCATGAGTAATATATAGGAACTGAGATTACTTGAATTTTATAATTCATCTGAGAGTCCAGGTTAATCTAGCGCCAAATGCTGTCTACTTGGATGCAGCCTTAATTTGCTGAGAAAACCAGCCAACAATTATCAGAAATACTCATGACTTCTACAAACAAACACATGGGGAAATTATGAACACTTTCGGTTCACAAAAGGAAGAAAATAAACTGGAGTTGCAAAAATGTGTGCAATAAGGGATGGTGCAAGTACTGATATAGCAAAATGTGCTTTTAGGTTTTAGGTCCGAAGAAAATTGTGGCTATACCTGAATTAACACGACGATATCTTGTGCGGATAAAACACAGTAGCAGCAAAAATAAAGCACAAATTACATTATCGTAGCAAAGGGATTGACGAAGAGGTTAATTTAGGCTAGAGAGAAATCTTAAACTTCGAATATCTCTCCTCGGCGAATAAAATCGTCTAGAGACAGCAAGGACCACCAATAAAAGAAGTAATAGTATTGAAGTGGACCTAATATACCGCCCTCCCTTCCATTTGAGGAGATATGGATACGTCACTGGATCCTGAATGCAAAAATACTCAGTAATATGGCATACACGAGCGAGATGATGATAAAATACGACACCGTAATCATGAGTGTTCTGAATATCTGGCGTCTGGGTTTGATTCCTCTGATGGTTGTGTTCTGACGAGTTAAGTAGATTCACTGCCACTAAATGTCCCTTTTATGGTCTGTTCCTCATTCTGAATATTTTTCTCATCCTTTACTGTATTCTCTCTAACTTCTCCATACCGTTTTTGTAATCTGGTAGTCCAAAATAAACACAGTACTTAACACTCTCGCATTCATCCGTGTAACTGAAGGGTTAATTAACACATTTACACCCTTTCGTGAATATTTCCATTGATGGCTGTTTTACCCCATATTTTGTTTGTACTGGCACACCTCACTGGGTTCCTGTGTTAGAGCAATGCTGTAACCTAAAAATTAAATCAAGAGAACAAGACTATGACTATCTTTCTGCACAGCGAAAAAAGAAAAACTAATGTACAGATTCTCAGTGCTGCAGGACGAAACTTTGCACATGACCAGTACCTACGCAGAAGCAGAATTTCATGAGCTTTGTAATGGCGGCAGGCTATTAGATTTTTGCTGTGAGAGCATAATAATAATAATAATAATAATAATAATAATAAAAAGGATAATGATACAAATCTGGCAAGGCATGTGTGTATCGTCCCTGACCCCAGGAGGGAGTCGAAAGCTGCCGATATTTAAAATTCTATGCAACTCATTGTACGTCCCACTGAGGAGCATTAGAATAGGGCAAAAATTACTTGAAAACTTTACCCATTAGAACTATCATCTTAACTGGACAAGACACCCGTGCACTGAAAAACTGACACTGAAAATATTTGACACTCCTGATGCTTCAAATTCCTTCGAGGGGGGTAAATGTGAGGGCCCATTAAGGAACTACCCAAGGTGAAGAGATCAAATTTGAAATTTAGTGCTTTACCTATTAAGTGAACGAATTTGTTAGCTCTTATCCTACTTCTGTATTGCCGGACTGGTTTTAAATAATTTGTAATGATTATTTTCAAATCCTTTTCTTGGTTTATATGTTTCAACAGAGCATTGTTCATAGTATAGTTAAACCTTTCGTTTTTTCTTCCAATGCTCAGAACTTTGCACTCAGTAATATTTAAATTCAAATGCCATGATTAAGCTCAAACAAACAGCTTGTCAATACAGTTCTGAAATTTCTGCATTTGTATGGGTGTGCCTACTCGGCCACTAGTTGTTCTGTCATAGGTATGTTTGGATATGTTGCACCATAAATCTCTGTCAGTCCCATTTCTATTTATTAGAAAATGACTGGGAGCTAAAACTGAACCTTGTAGCATTTCACTTGTAACATTCATTGAATGTGATTCCCATTATTTTCAATTGATAAAAAATCTAGGGACCTAACCACTTTAAGAGGCTGCAGACAACACTGCAATGAATTTATGATAATCTCAGATTCACAGTATATTTTAGTCAACTATTTCCTGCAAAGGTGGGAATCTTACACTCCTGCTGTCCACAATCGAGCCTTTGTCAACCGAACTTCGTCCTTTGCAGACTGATAACCACGCAGTCAACCTCAGCATCATACACTTGAGTAACTGTATTACGCACATGACTAATGACCATGCTAAATGTTTAATTACTGTAGATGTCCATATCAGAGTCTTCTAAACTAACCTGATGCTGCTGCTGTTTGTCCACCTGTAGCTCCATCTGATACCGTCGGTCCAGACACAGCACCAGCAGACACTGTTGGTGCTGTCCCAACTAATCCAGTCCCAGTCACTGCTGCACCTGACACTGTCGGTCCGGTAACCCCACTTGACACTGTCGGTCCAGTAACACCACTTGATGCAGTCGGTCCAGTAACATCACTTGATGCTATTTGTCCAGTAACACCACTTGATGCTACCGGTCCAGTAACACCACTTGATGCAGTCGGTCCAGTAACACCACTTGATGCAGTCGGTCCAGTAACACCACTTGATGCAGTCGGTCCAGTAACACCACTTGATGCAGTCGGTCCAGTAACACCACTTGATGCAATCGGTCCAGTAACACCACTTGATGCTGTTGGTCCAGTAACACCACTTGATGCTATTGGTCCAGTAACACCACTTGATGCTATTGGTCCAGTAACACCACTTGATGCTATTGGTCCAGTAACACCACTTGATGCTATCGGTCCAGTAACACCACTTGATGCTATTGGTCCAGTAACACCACTTGATGCTATCGGTCCAGTAACACCACTTGACACTGTCGCTCCAGTCACCCCAGTCACTGCTCCACCTGCCAGTGAAGTAAGGATTGTCGTAGCTACAGAACAGTATGCGTTTTAGCTGTTAATCTGTCTACTGCTGTCAGGGACCTAGGGCTCTTTCATTCTAAGAAAAAATATCATATACATGTCCTAAGTCTGAGCTCTGTACCTGCCAAGGGTCTGGGAAAACCGAGCCAAGAATCTGGTGTATGCTTGTATGTGGAGGACTTGTACTTGGCAGTGATTTGGTACAGAATCTGAAGATACATAATTACTTCCACTCGTATATGTGCTATGCGTGACTGAGTGTAGACCATTTCTATGTTTACTGTTTCACTGGTGGAATAAATTCATACCCCCTGTTATTTGTCTGCTGATTGGAGCTTTGTTGTGCTTGTGTTCTCTACACCTTATTTTTGATTAACTTAAGCAAATATCTGGTGGTATTTCCCTCTCAGCTTTTGGTTAGTTAGAAAGGCAGCTCATTAAGTAGTTTTGCCTTTTGCTTCACTGTAAAGACAGGCTTCGTCTTTTACAAACAATTTATTTACCTTCGTGGCAAACATGCGTTCATGTAATTCGTTGTAGCCCCTAGTGTTACCACGCACTTCCTCACACATCTGACAAAAATTGTGCTACCTATATACAGTATCTGTTTTAAGTTAACATCAGTGCTTCATTGCTGTTGTATATATTTTATAATGAATTTTAAAGTGTCTTTCATTAAGTACTGCATAAAAGGCTGGTGGCTAAACTCAGGGTGCATTGACACTGGCGTAGTCACTAGGCAGTGTCTCAAACTGGGGGCCATGGTGCTTTTCTGAGGGGAGCCGTGGGGTATTATGCAGTCACTGGTGAGAAAATTGTATAGTAATTTTCTAGAGGCAATATTTGTGAAGAATATTTTTTCTTTCAAGCACCTTGTGCACGGCATACCTACAGGCAACACAAGATGAATTCCTGGAATTTTAATGCGGCTCATTTGCCAGAGACATTTTCGTAAAGAACAACTTGATGGGTGTTGGTGTAAGACTTGAAAGCTACCCTGATATCCGCTGACTGACTGTATGGATCTTTGTCAGTCTTGTCTACCTTTTTCTGTCATTTTTTTTTTTTTTTTTTTTTTTTACCTGTTAGGGATCAACATGAAAATGCATGATCAGTTCCGTATGGACGATGATCTTTTCTGTACCGGTATCTTATCTGTGCCACAGTCACTGATACCCCACTTGGCAGCAACAATGAACTATTAACTGAACCACTGTTTTCAGAGTCACTTTTTGAGTGTTCTTTTATGTACATACACTGCATCTTAATTTTTAATCAATGGTGTTGCTATAATCTCATGCCCACATGCTCATTCGAGTGATATTGCTTTGTTTGCTTTTTTTTTTTTTCTAAAGCAATATACAGACGGGGGTCACAGATGTTGCTACGTTGAGTCCGGTTAGCCACAGAACAAAAATAAAAGACTGAGAAGCAGTCTAGGTGGATAACAGCAAGGCCTACAACCGCCAGCGAAGAGCTGTAAGTGAAACCAAGCCCTTCTGGTCTAAGGTTCATAACGGTTTGCCTCTGGGTTTGATACTTGGCTTAATAATATTCATTTCCAACATAAATGACACTGATCACAAGATTGCACGTAAATTCCTGAAGTCTGCTAATAATATCAGTATGATGGGAAAGATCGCTGTATTGGAAAGCACATTAATGCAACAAGAAAACCGGAGTAAGTTAGTAGAAGCGTCTAATGAATGGCTGATCCTTTTTAACACTGCCTAGTGCCAGTGCATTCATGCCACGTATAATAACCCCCAATGTGACTACTTCATTATGAAAAACGTTTGAAATTAGCAGAAGAGGAAAATGACCTGGGCGTCCTGATACACCAAGCTCCAAGTGTCAGTAAACACTGTGCAGAGGCAGTAAAACAAGTCAGCAGAGCTTTAGGCATGATTTACCAACGTCATATTCGAGGACAAACACAACAGGGTGAGTGCTCTATAACGCTCTTACTGGTAAGACCACTTATTCATCACTGTGTACATGTCTGGTGTCCAAACCCGTAGAGAGATATAGAGTTGACTGAATGCTCAGGGACGGGCAACAAGTATGGTTGAAGGTATGGCTGGTAGAAGTTACAGGTTTAACTACCATGGAATATACGAGTACATATTTACGTGGAGACCTCACTGAAACACTTAAAATCATGGGTGGATATGAACAGCTTAATCGGGAGTTCTTCACACTGAACTAATGCAGATCTACCAAAGGTCACTCCATAAATTCCTAGAATCTCAGAGCCGTGTGGACATCAGGAACTATGCTTTCCCTTTGAGAGTTGTGAATTACTGGAACAAATTGCCAATAGATGCTGTGATAGGAGCCAGCATCAAAACTTTTTAAAGGACATGTTGGCAGATATCTGAAGCACGGAAAGTGAGGGGGTGGGGTGGGGGAGGGAAACTAAATCTGGCTGCGTCGGGAAACCTCGAACCTCAAAAATAATGCTATGTCTTCCAGATGTTTCCCAAGAAGCTTTCTTCTACCCTCTCCATTTCTCTTGCTCGTACCATGTAAACTCCAATGCCATCTAAACAAGCTGACCAAGGTTACTGGCCACATTACTATTCTTACTCGTAGAACTGATTTATTGATGATTTACTGAAGAAAAAACGCGGAAAATTAAGTTATAACTGGTATCTACTGAGGTACACCACAGCAGAACTTCATAATCTGACTAGATATTACGAACAATTTGAGGTCAGAGTTGGATGTGGTGCTTCATGACTGAGCATTGCTATCTGGATGTTTGTCTGATGATGGCTGTATAATTATGTCACCTTCAGCGGAGTCAAAAACCAAGCAGTTTTCTCGGTACTGGCTACAGGTCTGGTAATTATATGTTTTACGAAAGCACTGCGATATATGTGCCAGAAAAACACTTTCTAATGATATACTTCCAAAGGATTTCCTGAAGAGTATTCCATCACACGAACGCTTACAAAACTATGAACGATAACAAAAAAGGTGATAATACTATCAACATTGTTGACTCAGGACAGGACAACTTGTATTATTTTTATTTAAGTTATTCTTGGACATTTGTGCAGTGCCTAAACATAGAGATTTTTACTAAATTTGGTACACAAGTGACGACATAATAAATGGCAAAAAAATCTCTCAGTAACTGATACCCAATTATCAAGTCTGCATTTACTGTATCATCGTTTGTTGTGGCGGGAACTTTGCGTCATGACAGGATTTCCGACATGTGCTGTGACTGCCCTGTGACTCTGAACTACCAAGTGTTCTCACAGGCAAATTACCTCATTCTTGCCTGACCCTCAACTCTTCCACTAAATTTGGTCAAAATCGCATCAGAACTGTTTGAATTAAATTTGACCTGTGACTGACATTAGACCTATTCTCAAAACTGAATCTTTTCATCATTAGCTGACGTCATCCTTGCCTGACCCTCAGCCCTTCCACCAAGTCTAGTCTAGTTCAAATAAGATCGACTGAATTAGCCTTGCTCTGTGACCTTGGCCTTTGACCTATTCTCGATACCGATCTCTCAGCTGAACCTCGGTCTTTCTGGCAGTCTGAAATCGAATATATGCATACCTATCTCTTGATTCATCATTAACCTCTTCAATACGGATACTTCTTTCATGTTATTCTTCTCATCACCAGACATCAATATTCAGCTTGAGACAGCCTTTAAAACTGGAGGGGTCAGATGTAGCCTTCATTAAGCTCTTGACTATCAGGGAGACTGTACTGAGAAAAATTACCTGGCACAAGCACAGGTGACACTGACATCATGGGGGTGAGGGGTCCAGCGAACTCAAATCCATCACGTAATTTTTTTTTTTTTTTTTTTTGTTGCTACCTTGCCACGTCTTGTCGTAATGAAGGGGTTCATGGAAGCTACGTTTAACACCCTTTTAATCTTCTCTTTAACATTTAACTTCCTTTTAATCTTCTCTATAAATTTAACTCCCTTTTAATCATCTCTGTAACTGAATGAAATTATATGGAATGTTTCACTGACTTTAACTTGGCTGTTCGTTCCTCTGCTGGTTATTTCCCGTAGCTCACTGGCAGAAAAAGACGGTACCGTGACTCTACATCCATTTCGTGGCACTTCTTCGTGACTAGCATCATGTTTTGGTGTTAATCTAATAGTATAACTCAGCACTGAAGATGGGGGGATGGCAATTTTAGGCCAAGGTAGAGTGAAGAGGGTAAAGTAATACGAATATATAATAGAGACCATGTGGGAAGGGTCTTAGCTCTCACATGGTAGGGTCAACTCTAGTATCTATGCCGGCAAACTCCAATTTTTTTTAAATTCAAGTGAGTGATTCTTTGAGGCCTAAGTGCTAATACTGTCACCATAAACCCTCTCACGGTGGGACAACTCCCTATCTATTTCAGTCAATGGGGACGATTCAGTACAGGTAAGGGTGAGTCTAATGAGCCTGTGATTAATAGGTGAGTCACGCACAGGTAAATAAAGCTGATGAATCTTACCTGTAGCTGAAGTGGGGGTGACCACAGTGGCTGAGGAGGGAGAAAGAACGCAGTATTGTTAGTTCAGTAGGTGGGAATGAAGGAAGGAAGGCAGGAAGGAAGGACGGAGGAGGAGGAGGAGGAGGAGGAGGAGGAGGAGGAGGAGGAGGAGGAAGGGGAGGAAGAGGAAGAGGGAGGTGGAGGTGAAGAGGGAAGGGAAACAGAAGGAGAATGAGGAGGAAAAGGAAGAGAGAGGGGTACAGGGTGAGAGGGAAGAAGATGCGAAAATATTACAGAAAAACTCTGAATTTCTTTTCTAAATGCATAAAACCGAGAACACGAACACGAGGACGAGCTCGAACACGAACACGAGCACGAGCACGAACACGCACGCACGCACACGAGAACACACACACACACAAACCTATCACGGCACAGGTACAGAAAGATGACAACGAAAAAATAAAATGAAAATAAAAGAACACTAACATCATCATGAATCTTACGCCATACAACTTCAAATATTCTCTGCTTCACTCAAAGTACTTTCATCTCATCCTGGTAACACTAAATGCCTCAAGAGTATACTGTATTATACTTTCCTTCCCTCATACTCTGTTATACTTTCCTTTGCTCAAATGGGGACCTGGATTGAAATCTGACGGCTGAGTGTCGTAGTCTGGGATATTTTTCAGTGCTTTGCTTGCCATAACACAAAATGCAAATCGGGAATCATCTCAAACAGTTTCTTTTTTTCCCGCACTTCACCCTCTTTTCACCAGGCATTCATTCACTCCTCCTCCATCTCTTCTACATTCTTCACAAGTAATACCGTACAGTGGAAATAATTGGTCTGATTTGTCTACAGTGACATGAATAAATTACGTCACCAATAATAATATGTCGCTATGAAGCCTCTCGCATTCTGACAACGCTTTGACTCCGTTCCAGCCAAAAGGGACGGTTTAATTCAGCTGCTAGTCTAACAAGCCTGAGATTGAGAAGTTCTGAGTCACGCACAGGTAAATGAAGCTGATTAACCTTACCTGTGGCTGCGGTAGAGGTGACCACGGCGGCTGTGGAAAGAACGCAGTATTGTTAGTTCAGGAAGTGGGGATACAAAATACAAATAGCAAATCATTTCAGATTATTTCAACTTCTATTTCTACGACTAAATTTTTTCACGACGTCCAACATTCTCTCGTCCATCTCTTCCACAATTAACGCCTCACTAAATAATACAATAGTGGAAATACTGTTTACTTATTCAACTTTGTCTGTAGTGTCAAGAATAATTGGCCAGGAGGGAAAATACCTAACAAGCTGGCCCCTTCCATTTGATGACGTATCTTTTAATCCTATCTCCTCATGATTTTCTACAAATTAAGTATTCTCGTCGGTTAAGGAAGCTCCCTAACGCCTTTTCGTAATCGACTTATTTTGCTTGTAACACCTTGCTCCTTTTCTTCGTGTCATATAAATCCTTCAAATAGTGCCATACTCTGCATAAATAACGTACAGAAAGGATAGTGACGTGCCATAGTCAAAAATAAATCGGTAAGGAAGAAGTGCTAGGGAAACTCCTTATCTGACGCGAGTACAGGCTTTAGGGTAGACTTCTGGAATTGACTGGGATAACATTAAGTACTGGAGGTCCTTTCTAGTTTGCATAAAGTCAATCGGTAACAGAAAAGATATAATAAAAAATAGACTATCGTACTGAAGATAAATTCCTCGTATATACCAACCTCTCTTTAGGGTCGATTCTGTGTAGACCGAAACTGAAGGGAAATTAAGAAATCAAGCTCTTTCCTGTGTTTGCTTCGCGCATTTTTTTTTTTTAATAGGAAGCTGATCAAAAACACAGCTTGCCGGTGTGTACGCAGTAAAAACAATGCACAGACTCGTAATAAAGTCGGCTAAGGACGCTCTCTGGCATATCTTCCTTACCAGTATTATATTCAATGGATTAATACAGAATACAAACGAAATCTCAGAGCGAAAGAGCTCTAGTTCTTTCACCTTAACCTGGCCCAGAGTTTCCTCGTTTTGTAGCTTATTCCATGCAGGTCAGAGGCAGAAAAAGACAATGCTGTGCCTCTACATCCCACCCATTGCAATTTTTCGTGAATGGCATCATACTCTAGTGTTAATCTCTACAACTCAACATTCAAGATGGAGAGATGACAATTTTAGGCCAAGTTATGAGTAAAAACGGTTTAGTAAAGGCTTGATCACACTGAAATCCAAATCTGACAATGTTCTGATGCAAACTAACCGATCGTGTGGGTCAAGGTAAATGATGAAAGAGGAACACCATCTCGTTTCTTAGGGTCAGCGATGAAACAGGTGAACTAAATTACATGCAAAGAGTTTACACCATCGGACAACCTGCCTCAGAATATGCCCCGTATCCCATGTGGTTTTAGGGATTTCGAAACACCTCTTCCTTTGCGATTTTTTCTCCTCATTACTTTTTTTTTTTTTTTTTTGTATGTTATTGATGCAAATTACGTCGATGTTAAAATATAAATAAAATACAATGCTAAAATTTAACATGCGAAATATATGGCAAAACAAGAGTTGCAACGATGCCTCTTATATCTATCTGTATTTATTCAGACGCCTTGATCTCGTAAGGGGTAGCCACAAGCAAATCGCCTCCAAGTCGCTGTTATCAATTATTTGGCTGTCACCTCCAACTCACACCCTTCTCCAAAATATAACTCTCCACCCCATCCCTCCATCTCATCCTTGGTCTCCCTCTTCTCACTCACACACACAGACACACTCTTCTAGTCAGTCTCTCATTCTCCATCCTCTCTACATGGCCTCTTATATGCCACTTAAATTATGGCTCTATGTCTGATTCTATCATAAGTGTGACGTGGACAAAAAAATCCCAATCCTTACGTTTGGGTTTACAGCACTGACACTTCTTCTTGCCGCTGCACTGGCCAGCCGCGTACACCCCATACGTGCACTTCACCCCGCACGTGCCTCCTAGGTCAGAGCACGAGGCCGGGGTGCTGCACGGGAGGCAACACGTGCACTGGGTGGCGTAGCTCAAATCATCAGCACGGAAGGACTTGTCACACTTCTTCCTGGAGGAGGCAGGTTAAGGTAGGTCAGGTTAAGTTGGGTTATGCAGTAAGAGGCTGGAATAGATGGGACGGGTTGAGCTGCACTGGGTTTGGTTTGGTTATGTTAGGTTGTTAAACTCAGTAGTTTGGTTTGGTGTGTTAGGTCAGGTTAGGTTAGGTTAGATTGTTAAGTAGGGCTCGATGAACAAGGTTAGGTTAGGTTAGGCCAGATTAACTCGGACTGGTTTAAGGTGGGCTGGGTTGGGTTGCGTACGTTAAGCGAGTTGTTAGGATGAATGAGGGTGAGTGGAAGGTAGATTATAGTGTGATGAGTTACCTTAGATTAGGATAGGTTAGGTTAATTAAGGCTATGTATGGCCAGGCTCAGTCGGGCTAGATTAGGTTAGATTAGATAGATATAGTTGCTTAGGCTCAGAGAAAAGGGCTGGGTTGGGCTATGTGAGGTTAGCCTTAGTAGGGCTGTATGATTTTAGGTTATATTGAGTTAGTTTAGGGTGGTTTACTCGTAGCTCGGTTAGACTGGAATTAGCACAGCAGGGTTGGGTTGGGTTGGGTTGGATTGGGTTGCGTTGGATTGGGTTGGGTTGCGTTGGATTGGGTTGGGTTGTGTACAGGAATGCTTATTTATACTTTTACACTCAATCACTCAGCTACTAAACACCTATGAACTGAACTAGAACGAACATTAGAATTAAAAGTAAAACACGGAATAAAATAATTTATGATTAACTGCCAGGGAAAGATATGTATCGTGAAAATGTTTAAGATCTATGAATATTTACCTAGATCTTTACACAGTCTCATGTCTGACCTGTTCTTGCTACCTTCAGAGGATTTTTATTTCTTTTTCATTTTAGGAGACTTTTCGATCTGGAAGGGTTTGCTACAGCCTTCATCGACACCCTAATTATAGAGAGCCTTTCTGAGCTTAATAAAATCGTCTATCGGCAGGAAATATAAACAATACATGTCATCGGAAAGAAAAAAGGGTTAAATTTTGCTGGAAGGGACGAAACTGCTGATACTGATACTTATTTTTCTTATTCATTAATTCATCTCTCACTGTCCACCTGAAGCGTAGGGGCAGGACGCTAGGTAACATCCCTCATTAGGAAACAAAAGTTTATCATATTCCTGAGACGTAAGGTGACTGTTAATGTTAAGCGGCTGTTATTTTTAGTTATTATTATGATTATCTGTGTTTTAACGTCAGGCTCCGGGTAAGTATACGTTCATTATCATGTTATGTTATTCGCGTCATAGTCTACTGTTATCGTATTATTGTTTATTATCACGCTTTCGGTGATTCTGCTTTTGTTGTTTTTATTACCTTCCTTGAACTTGTGTTATTGGTATGTTATTCTGTGCATTAGTGTTTTAACTTTGTAACCTGGTACTTAAGGTTAGCCTAATCCTCCTGTTCTTGTCGTGTTAGTATTTTTTTGCCTTGTTATTCGTGTTATCTTTCATCGCATTTTTTCGTGTTACTATCGTGTTATTCTGTACAATACCAGTGTTATAGCTTTAAGACACGATATTTGAGCTTGGTCTTCTGCTGTCGTGTTATAGTGACTTTCTCTTGTGATATTCGTGTTACTGCGTGGTACGGTACTAATTCGTGCACTGATCATGTTGTTCTATGCAATATCAGTGTCATAATTTAGTGGCATGATATTCACTGAGTTACGCCTTCCCAGTGTTAGTGTCGTGTTAGTATTTTCTATGGTGTCATTCGTGTCATTGTCATTATTCGTGTTATTACTGCGTTGTTATCGTCGTGTTATTTTTACATATTACGGTTATTATGACAAGATGCTCGCTTCAGCTCAACCTTCCCTTTTCGTTATTGTAGCGTTACTGTAATTTTACGTGGTGTTACTCGTGTTAATGATTGTCGTGTGTTATTACTGTTTTTATGACATTTTATGCATCATCAGTGTTATAACTCTGATATACACCAACTTGAGCCTGGCCTTTCCCTCCTGTCACTCATATTCTGTCCCTTTATTTGTGTTCCTGTCATGTTCTGTGCAATATCAGTGTTATTACTCTGTGACATTATACTTACTTCAGCTTGGCCTTCCCCCTCTGCTTCCTGCACGTCCTCCTCAGATATTCCTTCTTGCACTCGTCTGAAGGGGAGTGAAATTGGATCTTAGATGCATGCTCACGGGCTCCACCGCACCTCTTCATTTGCGTTTGCATATCTTTATTATAAAAGGTGTGTGTGTGTGTGTGTGTGTGTGTGTGTGTGTGTGTGTGTGTGTGTGTGTGTGTGTGTGTGTGTGTGTGTGTGTGTGTGTGTGTGTAAACTTGCTAAGTAATCCTACTGGTGGAGTTTGATGGGCAGGTGGATGGGTGGGACAGAGGTGTGGGTGAGTGGACAGGCGGAACTAGGTGGGTGAATGGGCAGGCGGGACTTTTCAGGTGAGTGGGGAGGAGGAATCGGGTAGGTGAGTAAACAGGTGGAACGGGGTGGGAAAGTAGGTCAGTGAATGAGTGGCTTCCCAAAGGACAATGCAGTAGACGGGCTCGCGCTGCTAATTACACCTTCATTTTACTTTAAATTTTACCTGTATCCCTTTAATAATGATATATCCTGAGCTGCAAAGAGTAACCCCCACTGTCTTCCCCACTGCACACTTCAAACATAGACGCTTACTGTTCTTGACGCAGCAGGTGCATTTTTTGAAGTGTTTGCCCTTGGCGCAACCATTCTTGATCTTGTTTTTGCATTTCTTCTTGTTTACCTTCATCCACTTCTTGTTGCGGCACTTGCCCTTTAGCTTGCGGCACACCCCCTTCTTTTTGCACTTCTTCTTGTGCCTGTTTTGACTCGAATTGCCCTCTGTTTTCGACTCCTCTTGATCTAGTGGAAAATGCAAAGGTTAGAATTAATATGGTGGTGTTGCACTAATGCTGATGATAAAGATGATGATAACGACGACGGTGATGATAACTCTATAGCAGACAATACCGAGCATACTAAATATAAGATGCCGCATTTTTATTCCAGTTTTACTATACACGCTTTACTCAGACCTGACCTAAAATTGCCATCTCCCCATCTTGAACTCTAATAACAACAGATTAAGACTGCATCATGGAGGTAGTCATGAAGGAGTGAAATGGAAGGTATTTCTCTGCCACCGATCTATGTGAAATAAGCTCAAATACTTCGTGAAATTTGCTGCAAAATTACGTGAAATAAGCTGCCACGGGACGAAAATCTGGGCCAAGCTAAAGTAAAAACAATATATCACCAGACGATTTTGTTCAGCTTAGGGGATATCCTGGAACATCCTCAGTACAATGCCGTCTTATATTTTACCGTAGTGTACCTTATAGTTTGATACAGCCGCACCACTGCACTCAAATGGGGTATGACCTCTCGTATGAAGGCTAATGATAAATGTGTTGGATGGCTTGGAATTACTTAACATCACTAAGAGGAAGTGTCTTTTTTATTTATTTTATTTTATTTTATTTTTTTATTTCTGTTACAGGTAGGCAGTTTTGATTACCATAGGAGTATCTTATAAATGACGCGGTTAATTACGGCTCTATGAAGGGGTTAATTACGGCTCTATGAAGGGGTTAATTACGGCTCTATGAAGGGGTTAATTAAGGCTCTATGAAGGGGTTAATTGAGGCTCTATGAAGAGGTTAATGAAGGCTCTATGAAGGGGTTAATGAAGGCTCTATGAAGGGGTGAATGAAGGCTCTATGAAGGGGTGAATGAAGGCTCTACACCTCAAGATTGAAAAAAAAAAAAAAAAAAGTAAGTTAAAAGTCGTCCCATAATAATAACACTGAAGAATCGCGTCCTCGGGCTGAAAAGGTGAAATAACACTGGCAATTAGTCTTACCTGAGAGTGACTGATCCACCTCCTTGTTCTTCCTCTTGTTCTTGTTCTTCTTCTTGCCCTTTTTCTTCTTCATGCCCTTGTTCTTGCCTCCTTTCTTATTTTTCTTTCCCTTCTTGTTCTTCTTCTTTTTCTTTGCCGCCTTTTTCTCTTGTTTGGTCTTTTTGCCGCCCTTCTTCTTCTTCTTTGCATCCTTCTTCTTCCCTCTTCGTAGCTTTTTATCCTTTCTTCTGGATTTTTTCCCTTTGTTTTTCCTTCCAATTTTCTTATCATGCTTGCCTTTCTTCTTCTTGTCTTTGTTTTTCTTACCGAGTGCGTTCTTCTTCTCTTTTTTAGCCTTCTTGTCTTTCCTTCCCATTTTCTTCCCTTTGTTTTTCTTACCTTTCTTTCCCTTGTTTTTTCTTCTAATTTTCTTATCATTCCTGCCTTTCTTCTTCTTGTCTTTATTTTTCTTTCCGAGTGCGTTCTTCTTACCTTTTTTCTTGTCTTTCCTTTCCATTTTCTTCCCTTTGTTTTTCCTGCCCTTCTTTCCTAGTTTGTTTTCCTTCCCTTTCTTCCCTTTCCTGCCTACTTTCTTCCCATCGACTTTCTTGCCTTTTCTTCCTACTTTCTTTTTCTTCCCTTTCTTTCCAACATTCCTCCCACGGTTTTTCTTCCCTTTCTTGTCTTTATTCTTCATCCTTTTTTTTCCTTCCTTCTTTCCATTTCTTTTCTTCCCATTCACTCCTTTCTTGCCTTTGTTCCTCTTTGTCGTGTCTTTCCCTTCTCCCTTTTTGCTTTTATTCTGTTTCTTTTGCTTTAATTCCTTCCTGCCCCCGTTTTCCTTGCCTTCTTTACGCTTTCTCATTCCATTTCTGTTCACTCCCACCGTAACATCCTTCCTTCTCCCCCCCTTTCGTGAGTTCTGCTTCTTGGGGCTTTTAGTTTTCTTACCTTGTTGCATATTCCCCTTTCGTTTCGAGAATTTCTCATTTCTCTTCCTGTTCTTTCTTTCCTGCATCATCCTTCCCCCTTTCTTATGCTTCTCCGATAGTCCTTTCATCGGTCGCCTTAATCGCTTCTTCCCAGCAGCCTTCCTAGGACCTGTGAAGTTAGGTTTCTTCTTGCCGGACATGTTTATATGGCCCGGCATCCTTCTGCCTCCTTTCCCCCGTTTCATACCATCTTTGCCTTCTTGCACAGATTTTCTTCTGCTAGGAACATCCCCCTTCTTCTCTTTCCTGCGTCTCTTCTCAATGTCGTCCTCCTCATCCTCACTGTTACGTCCCTTGCCAGCTTCGGCGTCTCGTGCAACCCTTCCAAAAATGTCCTTGTCGAGGTCCGGGATCTTGTTTACATCGTCTCCGTTTTCTTTTACGAGGAGGGACTGTGGGATATCTACGGCCAATCGCTTGACCTCTCTCTTTTCCCTTTGCTCGTTGACTTCGGCTCGAATCGGGAGCTGTAATATTGAGAGGAGATGCATAAGTAAAGGAGCCACGAGAGGGCTAACATGATGGGAAAAAAGAAAAAAAAAAAAAAACAGAGAGAGAGAGAGAGAGAGAGAGAGAGACCACACTCCCACGACCATTATCATTCAGATCTTTGAAATTTTCTTCCCTGCTCCAAAGTCGAATTCTTTAACCCACGAGACTGAAGACCTCACTGATATAGGCCCTTATTCTCATTGCTTAACATCTTCACCTTACTGATTTATTTACCATATTTAACCCCCCCTTGAAATTTTTTTTTGTTAGATTATATGTTTATGCTACTGTAATCCCCCCCCCTTTTTTCTTTCTTTCTCTCTCTCTCTAATTACGATGAGATCTTGGCAGTAAACTTTTTTCCTTCAATAACCCTTCACTACCAAGACGTCCTCTTAAGCTGCCTAAAACTGCCTGGTCGTAGCAAGAACAAAATATTTTACGCTATTGCAGAGAGGCAATGAAAATGAGAATACACGCCACAATATTGCTGTTGTTTAATTCACCAAGGACAATGAGGCTAGCGCTACTGAATCCTTAACTACCAGGCTTTCTATCAATTAATCAAAACTGTTTGGCGTTAAAGTGAAATATAACGCCCAGGTGTAACTAACAGAGAAAGAGTTAGGATTTTTTTTTTTTAAGCCTTTGAATGCCAAGATTTCCCAGTCCAACAAATTCTTTTGGAGTCTGCTTAAATTAAATATATACTCGAGTGCATCAAAAGGAGGGAAAGGTGTATACGCAAGAGGGCAGAGGTGTATACATGCAAACTCCAACTTCCTTGTCATTAACGGAACAGTTGTGGATGTTAGATATGGTTAGCTTACATGCCACGTTACAACACACATTCAGCAGAGAGACAGAGGAGCAGAAACATCTTACGCCTATCACGGCCTTAATTAACAAATGACTGTAAACATCGGGAGTCTTCCTTACTCCCTCGCCATCTCAGTTTTAACTACTTCAGCTCGAGGAGTATTTTCAATATTACTTATCGTTTATACAAGGAAGATGGAACCAAATGCCAGAAGGCCGCAAGATTGTTCCGCCCAAGACAAAAATAAAAACAAAATAACATGCTTGCTTCTACCTGACTATTTTCTGAAACTTAGGAGACGCCCCCAGGAGGAAAGAAGTTAATGGAGGCCGCATCTAACCACTTCACCTCGAAAAGCTTACAGGTAAATAATAAAACAAAATATAATCAGAAGTAAGAATTCGACCGTGAGATCCGCAGAGAGATAAACTGTGATGAAAGGAGGGAAAAAGGAGGGGAAAAAAATCAATAAAAGAGAGGGAGCATGCAAATTACGAGTCACTACAAGAGAGTGAGGCAGGATGATCAGACGAAAGTAGACACGAAAGCATCTCATAAAAGAAAAATATACGGGGGAGGATGCCATAAAAAAAAAAAAAATACGGGAGGCGACATCATTAAATTAAAAACAATAAAAAAATGCCATGTAAAGCTAGGGAAGTATTCAGAGAAAAAATGCTACTGAATTTAAAGACACAATCAGACACGGAAATACTGAATAAAATAAAAATAAACAAAACAAAGGAACTATGAATCAACAATCATTACAGGAGAGGAAAACAGTGAAGTTCAAGTTAACCATGACAAGAAAGGAAGTAAATCTGATGACAATTTTATAAAAAAAAAAAAAAAAACAGTATTAGAAACAAGATGTATAAGAGCAAACAAAAAATCAACACAAGAAAAGTAGTGATTTTAAGTAAATAATAAAGATATGCATATAAATTTAAAGTCAGTCGTTAAAAGAAAGGAGTCAATACTTTAAGAGAAAAAATATATAGTATACAGGAGTCAATTAATTTAAAACGAATAATCAGCACAAGACAAGGGGCAGCATTAAATAAAAACAGTGAATATAAAAAATCATAATAAGGTAGGAAGAATACCACGTTGAGTACACCGCTTTCCGTCCGATCAGCAAAGTTAAGCAACGTTGGGTCTGGTTAGTACTTGGATGGGTGACCGCCTGGGAACACCAGATGCTGTTGGCATCCCTACGTGTCAAGTGGGGCTGGTGGAGGATTTGTGCCCCTCCCTGTAAAACAATTAACTCTAAGCCCTTGGTCACCCCGTTTGGGATACATGGCGTCTGGCAATGAATGAATGAATAATAAGAAACGAAGTAAATGTGTTTGATGTCATGATAAAGGAAGCAAATTCTAGAAATAAAACATGTTAATATGGGAAAGTGAGCCGATATATTTACAGAAAATCATTAAAGAAACTGAATCGGTGGTCAGAGAAACACGGTGGAAGCAAAATTCAAGTATCTAGACACATATAACGACACTGGTATATGCAAATTTATAGCTAACGATAATGACATAAATCCTGAGGAGCCTCATGTAATCCGCTCAGTGTGGCGAAGTTTTTATACATATTAATCTTCCTACCGCCAGATGACCTTATCCAGTTTTGGGGAACCCTCTCTTGGTGATGGAGTAAAAAATCCCTTCAAATTTATTGTTGCCCCAGGGAAGAAGGTGGATAAATAGTTATGACGTGCTTCCCACAATGATAGAGCTTCAAATGGCAGAACAGCGAATAGGCTGCTGAGAAACTGACTATGAACCGAATGCACTAACGCTGTAATACGCAGGAAGAGATACTGTGCATCCAGAGATCGTGCGGCATAGAAAGTCGTCATCAAGTACACAAGGCTGACACATGCAACCACGTACAATGTCTTGCAAAAGGAAACAAAACCAAGCACACGAGTCTAGTCCATTAAGACGCGACCTTCTGCGGTGGCTGAAACTATTTGTACTTACCCCACAACCTGACTTACTAGAGCCGTGAGAGCCAGTAGGGCCACCGCCACACCTCCCACACACTTCATCCCGCCACAGTCACCCCACCTTGGCTGTCATCCTTAGCCACACACACTCTTATATACCGTCACTGCCTCACCGATGCGTCACCCCGCGCAGGTGCACCTCTCACTTCCTCTTTTGGATAATTACCCTGAGTTTATAGACACTACGACACACCAATATTGATAATATAAAAATGTATATGGTTGTCTTTAACATGTGACTGAAGGTATGTCGATTATGTAATGTCCTGCTTGTTGGAAGGACACGGGTCAAGAGAGAGAGCTGAGGTGGGCTTCTAAAAGGAGAATATGGAGCTACACTGGGAAACGGACAGACAAATGAATCCCCGAAACAGCTGGGATCGAAGCCTGACCCCACCATCACCAGACCACCACTCTATCTACTTCAAAAATAGATAAACAGATGTATGCAAGTATTCGTGATAAGCTCCCCCTTCCTCTTCCTCCTCCTCCTCCTCTCTCTCTCTCTTTCTTACATGTTTTGCTCCTGACATTAACTCTTCACTCCAATGACGTATTTTCCACAATATTATCCTATGTCCAGATATTTTTATTATTATTTTTTTTAAGTTCCTGAGAGATTTTTCGAACTGGATGGGACAGATATAGCCTACATTAACTCCTTCACTACTAGGATGATCTAAGATGAATATAACTTCTAGAAATGACAAGAATATGACGAAAAAAAAATTATGTCTTTGATCTGAAGGCGTTATTGGAAAAAAAAAAATGCTTATTAGTATTCCCTTGCGGTTCTCAAGCCATATTCTCGTAGGGTAGGTCGACTCCCTAACACCTCTCCCTTTGCGATTTGTTTTTGGATATGGCTGGTTTATATCCTTTTGTATGTTATTTATGCAGAGTATGGCGATGTTAGAAGGATTTATGTAATACAGAATAGGACAGTAAGGTCTAATTAACAAAATAAATCCCATAGAAAAAAGGTGTTAAGGAGCTTAACAGTTCAATTTGGGGACCTGGATGTAACAATGACTACTGCCAGCGGTATTTTGGAAGACAGAGACTTTCCAAAACTCAATTTATCTGCCTTAATAAATCGTCCTGTCGAAACGTACTGATGTAAGTTTTCTTTTTTTTCCCACTGATATCTACAGTAAATTTATTCGTTTCCCTAAATTTTCCTGTACAGCTTGTTTGGATAATTTGTAATATTTTCGTATACATCCCCGATTTATAACGAAGCTCTGGAAGAAGTTGTAATATTTTGGCGCATGTTTCTGCCTTCTAACGAAGGGCTGGAAAATGCTGCAGTATTTTTGCGTAAATCTCTGTCTTATAACGAAGGGCAGGAAAAAGGTGTGGTATTTTGACACACATACCTGATACAACGAAGGGCTGGAGGAAGTTGTAATATTTTGGTACCCCCCCCCCTTCCCTGGCTTACATCAAAAAAAAAAAATAAATAAATAAAAAACTAAAAGAAAAACTACGTGTGTTTACTTATATAAGATCAACAGACACCTTTTCTTGTGTCCATAGACTAGGTAATAGGATGCTATTATGAAGAATCTTGGCAAATTTCTTCCTTGGCACTCCATTCAGGTTATTATTTTCTAGGTCATTTTATCTGATAGTATTTTGCATCTCAGTTTTCACCCAAGATTGGCTAAAAAATTGTCGCTTCCTGTACTTCGTATGCTTGAATGCACGGGTTGATACAGGTACAATGTACACATCTTGAGCTTAAAAGAGATTATAAATACAGCTCAAGGAGAAAGAGGAAGTGTTAGATGGGAAAATTATCGATATGCTCTTCCATAATTATGTTACCCCCCCCCTCTCTCTCACACACACAGACACACAGACATACACACACACACACATACACCCATTCAGTTCACGCTAGCACTGAATGATAAAATATTTCCGTCACGTAACATGATTTTACCGTTTAATGTTCCTGGTATTTTTAAACATTATTTTTAAAGGCGATACCAGACGATTTTATTCAGCAGAGGAAAAAACATATAGTAAATGAATTGAATTAGTCTCGATTAACCTAGTGACTTCATTTAGTGACTTCAATGTAGGCAGAGAATAGAATAGTGTGTGTGATATCTAGGCAGGCTACGTCATATCCATTTCCTTGATTCCACAGAGAGAGAGAGAGAGAGAGAGAGAGAGAGAGAGAGAGTAAAGGTGATAGTGTATGGGGCAGATGTGGTGACAGGTGAGAGTACTGAATGAAGGCTTTGTATCCAGGTCGCTACCCCTTATTTCTTCCTTTATCAGGCCTGTGTGTCTATTTGTAGCATTATATATTACCATTATAGCACACAGTATCAGGATTGTTATATTCTGAGTTAAAGTATGTTACCAGCTTTTCCATACAATTTATCCGTAAATTCATAATATACCTAATTTTTGTGTGGCCAGTTGGGTTGTTATACACTGGCTCAAGGTATGTTCACTGCTCTAAGTCTGTCATTCTTTTTAACGAATTTAACCTTACAGTTTGTTTACATCCTAACTTTACCATTTTCTCTACTATTTTTAAGTTCAAGGTGTGTTTATAGCTGTGGTTTTACCGTTGGTTTTATTATATCCAGGCTCAGTGCGTTTATAGTTCTTTTATTACCGTATGTATCATTTTCGGGAACACTGTGTACAGCCCCGCTATTCCCATTTGTTATATCATATCGAGGGTCCGTGTATATATTTGTCGTTATATTTAGTCTTGTAAAAAGTATCTGTTTCTTGCTATCTTTCTGCCAGTAGGTAACATTATGTATGTGATTATACACTCACTGAATTATATCTACATATACCTATATCTATATCTAAACATAATATAACTAATTCTATCTTTCCATCTACTTATATATCTAATGTATATATATGTATAAATGTATGTATCTCTCGATCTGTATATGTATATGCATCGGTGTAATATTTCAAGAAAGCTATGTCTATTGTCTGAGATGGCTACGTAGGTGGAGTATAATGTAAAACAGGAACAGATAACATTAGCGATAATTAAGCCACGCATTAACTTCCACTTACTTTACAGTTCTTGAAGGAGGAGTAAGAAAAAGAAATATTCCAGAGTCAGCAAACTTGTCTGGCCTAATCAACCCTGCCTTCCCACTTGTCTCTATCAAGCGAGCTGTTCAACGGGGAGGGGCATAATAGTGATCAGAAGAGACACACCAACAATGATCAAGCAGGAAACACATTTATGCCTGAAATGTACTCTTCCTATGATACATCTGAGGCAACAACAAAGAAAATTATAATCAAGATGTAAAGCGTCAAACAATCTTTCCTTTTCAGATGTACGGAGGTTTGGGAAATTGGTTGACGGCTGCATAACATGGTGAGTCCTCGTGCCAAACTCTGGAAACACAACTTACTGTGGTTAAGTTCAGGAATAGTTTTATCTGTCGCCTCACTGTGTTCCCAGAATCTTTATATGTTTCATTTCCCAGTATCACACTTTTTGTTAAGCTAGCCTAAGTTGAGTCAAGTTTGGGGTGTGCATTCACTAGCGCAGAGGTATCTGTTTTGCATCACGTTTACTCAGATGCAACATTGGGAGTTGGTTAAGGCGACACGAATCATTTTTCCATCTAATAACCGCAATCTCTCTGTTGTGCATTTTTGACAACTGCAAAAACAATACAGCCGTGACATCTGACATCAATAACATTACTGGTATGTACCTTCTTTACCTACTTATGTATGTATGTATGTATCTATATATGCATGTACGTATCTATGTATGTACGAAACAACTATGGTGCCAAGATAACTGATAACCGCAACATTACTGGTATATAAAGTGTCTACCTACTTTACTTACTTATGTGTGTATGTATGTATGTACCGTTTACTCTTTTCCCACCCTCACTGCTACACCTGCGCCCACAACAGCAGACTGAGCCTTCCCCACAACACATTGCCAGGTGAGTTTACTGGGGAACCTTAATTACAGGTCACCCTGTATTTGGAACATCACCGGATTCAGAGGGTAAAGCCTACGCAGTCAGAACCCGTGTGTGTGTGTGTGTGTGTGTGTGTGTGTGTGTGTGTGTGTGTGTGTGTGTGTGTGTGTGTGTGTGTGTGTGTGTGTGTGTGTGTGTGTACTAGATAGCGCTGGTGCGGTGGTCACACAAGGTATTGTCGGTAACCTGGATAAGTCGGAAATGGGACATATGAAGGTGCTTATCAAGGAGACAGTTGCGTATGGTTAATTATATACACATCAACATCACACAAGCCTTGCTATTCTTACTTGGCTGGCCGGCCTTACGTATAGATAGATTGACAGACAGACATACAGACAGATAGAAAGACCGAAGGAAATACAGTGGATACATAGATGATCTTAGAAGTTTTCTTAACGGGAACTATAATACTCATATATCTCCACTAGGTTTACTTTTGATTTTTGCTGTCCAATTACAGTGACTGACTTTAGACAATAAAAAGAACGACTCTCCTTGCTCTACAAACAGTGCATTAAATCAGTGATATCCGATGCCTACCCGGCGTGGATCCCCATTCAATCTAGCACCCACTTCAACATCTTCCAGACCATACAGAACACTCTACGCTTCATCGCTGGTTGAACTTCTACGGATCACTTACATTTTGAAACCCAAGTCTTCCCTGTTCGAGAATATCCTGAGAGGTAAAGAATTCTATGTGGCAACTTTCGCTAACACACAGCACTCTTGTCGTTACCCAGAGAGACAAGACATAACTAGGTACATAAAACAATCACACAAGCATTACCAGACCCTCTTCGGCAATATCCCTCCTCCAGACACTTCACTTGCAATGAAGAAACACCTACATATTAATTTCACGCGCTGGGCAATGCAACACCCTGATCAGAACTCTATACTACAAGCTCTCCCTCCTGACACCCACCCATTAGAGGTATCCTTAAACAGACCTGATGGAGTTCACTTAGCTCGGATCAAGACATAACCCAGGTCTCCCCAGTTACCAGCTTAGATATGACTGGGTGGAAATATAAATAAAAGGTGGCACAGGATTGTCGGTGGACTTTAGCTTACGGCTATAAGTGGCCAGAATGAGACGGAAAAGGGGTCATCATTCTTCAGAGGTTATGGAGACACTCTATAGCCATCTCAAGCTTAATAAAATCGTCTGGAGGTTGCCAGAATTAATTATAATAAGACGCTCTCGTCGCAACAAAACAATCCATTTTTACACCAACTTATCCTAACAACTAATTAATATTTTATCTGCCTACCGACTTGACTCTTAGGCTCGTATTCTCGTCGGTCGAGGAGGCTCCCTAGCACCTCTTCTTTAGCAATTTATTTTTGGAGATGACTGGTGAATATTCTTTTGCACGTTATCTATGCAAGGTATGCGCTATTAGAATGACTTAAATAACAAGGAGATGGACAGTTATGTGTAATAAGCAAAATAAATCGCTTGGGAAAAGGTATTAGGGAACATCCTTAACCGACTACAAATACCGACCTTAGGCTTATGCGATTCACTTAGACAGGATAATTGGGCGATAGATCTAATAAAATAAAGTTCTCTCATTCATGAAAGGGTTAAACATATGTTCACTCAGTCAATATTTAGGATCTGCTTACTTCCCTAAATAATCTGTCTACCTACCTACTCTCTATAATCTACCTACCTACTTACCTATATACTTATGTATCTGTCTATTTAGCTCCACTTATCTATCTACTCAACTATATTTCCTATCCTCATCTTACCTATCACTCAACTTTCTTACTTATCCTCTTACCTGTTTACAACCTATGTGTCTGCCAACTTTCATACCTACTCTTTTGTTTATATACTTCTTGTCTGCCTACCTGTCTTACTACTGAACCTGTTTACCTGTTGTTCTCAGCTACAGACTACTGAGATATCTTTTTATTTTTCCATGAACTTAGCTACTTACCTACCTTAGCACCAATTTACTTACCGGCCTATCTTCCTACCTTGCCATCTACCTAACTTTTCATTCATTTCCATCTCTCTCTCTCTCTCAATACATATCTACCTAATTACATCGCTTCTACCTACTCATTTCTTTCCAAATGTACCTACCTGCCTATCTGCCCGTCTTCCTACCTAACTATTCTCGCTACATACTCATTTCCCACCTTACCTACCTATTTATCTACCTACCTACACCCTTCTCACCTGCCTGCTGATTTCCCTCTGTGCCCTCTAACTTACCTACCTACATCCCTCCTCACTTACGTACCTACTTACCAATTCCTTTTTCTCCATACCCACCTCCATTCCTACCTACCTACCTACCTGCCTATTGGTTTCCCTACATATCTACTTCCTTTCCTACCTACCTCGACTCACCTTCAGAACTACCGACTTACTTAACAGTCCACCTCTTCACCTACGTAATCATTTCCTTTCATAACTACCTGCCTAACTACCTACCTATCTTCCTATCTACCTTCCCTCTTTCCTACTTACCTACCTACCAACCATCCTATCGGAATATGTATGCACCTATAATTACCAACAATAAGTTACCGGAGAAAGCGAAAGTGATAATTCTCCCTTCATTGTCTAGCGTTCAGGTTGTGACAGGTGTGCTGGAGAGGGACAGGTGTGGTAAATTAGAGGGATGTAGTAGAGTAGACAGGTGTGGTAGATTAATGAGGTGTGGTAGAATAGACAGGTGCGGGGTCTGTGAGGTGGAAGACAGGTGCGGAGTAGGTGTGGTGGGACAGACAGACGTGAGACAGAAGACAGGTGTGCGGTAGGTGTGGTGGAGCTGACAGGTGTGAGTAGACACGTGTGGGGCAAGTGTGGTAAAGCAAACGTGTGGAGCAGGTGTGGGATAGGTGGGATGGGGCTGACAGGTGTGGGGTATGTGTGGTGCAGTAGATTAGTGTGTTGAAGCGGAGTGGTAAAGTGGAGCAGACAGGTGTGTGTTAGTAGACAGGTGTGGTGGGGTAAAAACATATGGAGCAGGTGTGGGATAGGTGTGGTGGGACAGACGGGTGTGGGACAGGTGACAGTAAACAAATGAGACAGGATAGACAAATGTTCGGCCACTGACCACCCAGGTTAGCACACACAACGTAACCCAGGCGTACCTATCCCCCGACACCTGTACCAGTGAGCTGGGTAAGGCTTAAGTGTTGTACAGATCAGGGAAGTAAAAGTTCACAGAAAACTTTACTAACCCCTTGTGTGTTTTGAGCTACAAGTTGAAAATATCGAGACTTGAAAATTTTCGCAATATCAGCATAACTCACGTTCAAAATAAATATCGCGAGAAAGCAGCTCTGACATAATATCAAGTCTGCTGATCAATGTTATGATTGAGTTAGTCACATCTATCTATCTATCTATTGCCAGATGCCTCAATCCCGTCTGGGGTGGCCACAAACAAATCGCCTCCAAGTCGCCCTGTCCCCCGCCATTTCACTGCCCTGTTCCCAACTCACACACCCCTCTCTCATATACCTCTCCACCCCATCCCTCCATCTCATCCTCGGCCTCCCTCTCCCTCTTTCCCCCTCCACCTCACTCATATACACTCTCTTCGTCAGTCTTTCACCCTCCATCCTCTCCACATGGCCAAACCACCTCAGTGTATTCCTCATAACGCTTCCTATCACATCCACATATAAGGGAAATAATATGCAATTTCCCAGGCAATGTGAAAAACTGACGGTCTTCGATATTGTATTTTCCATAATTACAGCAAAATAAAAACATAACATTGTTACCATGTATTAAATGCAACGTCAAGGCTATTTTCACACAATAATTACTGATTTTAAACTCTATTTCTGTTAATACTACGATTAATATGAAATGGAGGGCATCTATAATCTGGTGTATGGATGATTTTTTTTATTCATTTGTTTTGCCTTCCCCTGTTCTGTTCTTAAAAAAAAAAAAAAAAAAAAATCGATACTTTCAGCACAGAACTCCCAGGTGTTCAGCTCCAATTCATCTCACTTTCACTTGCTGGTTAATGTTCCTACGCTGAAAGAGGCCTGGCTAAGTTTCCCTGTCTATAGATGTTGCTCTTTGATACGATGCACCAGAGAGGATAATGATGGGCCTTAAATGTGAAACAGACGCAGTGAAAGAGAAGGCAAACACTATTTATTGTACAGGTATGTAGAGTCTCACACAGGTTACACACACTTGTACGTAGAAAGAAAATGTATTATAATCAGCTGCGATCGTTAACCTCCTCATTTGGCGTGTGTGTGTGTGTGTGTGTGTGTGTGTGTGTGTGTGTGTGTGTGTGTGTGTGTGTGTGTGTGAGACAAACGGATACACATGGGTTTCTGGTGCAGTATGTGCGGCGAGAAGAAAACGGAGGCAAAAAATTGATCCTAAAAAATATATATAGTAGAAGAAGATTGGGGGAAAAAAAACTGATATAAATAAATGTTGGGTCAAAAAACTGATACTAATATGCTGTAGAATCTGATAGGGCAAGAAATTAATCCTAATATAGACTGAAGGCTACGGCAAGAAACAGATTATAAGACAGATGATAGTTAGGACAAGAGATTAATCCTTATATAGATGAAAGACTCTGATTCCAATACAGATGAAGTTTGGAGCAAATACTACTACTACTACTACTACTACTAATGGTTCTGATATACTCTGTTATGTCGTTCGTAGAGAATGAACACAATATCTTCACTACAATTTATATTTCATTAAATGCCTGCCACCTCCAAGCGATTTCACACTGCTCTGGAAAACCCTTTTGCAGGGAAGGGGAACAAACAATGCTCCATTACACTTTTTCCCACAATGAATATCTTCCCCAGGGCTAAGTAAAATAATAAATTAGCCAGGTGTCAGCGAGAATGCCACTTAAAGTACGACCCTGGGCTGACGAATTTACAACACTTGTGTGGGTGAATCAGAGCTTAAATACTGAGCAGCATTTTATAAAGTGTCTTTGAAAGTACTGAACACGGTAAGATGTTAATAAAATGGTGACTCAACAGTTTTCGAGTAGGTATGTAAAAGTTACCCAATACAAACTCGTTTTCTGAGGTTTTCAGCTCAGAGAAAACGATTATGTTAGGGAAACTTCGATATTATATATATACCCGCAACAGTAGTACAAAAAGATTTACATTACAATACTCGTACGTAGGAAGTACAGATAACAAGAGGCCTGTTGGCCCATAGCGAGGACATCTTTTGTTAAAAAAAGGCTAATTCTACAACGATCTAATCATCGTGCTAAAGGAAACAATTTAAAAGAGAAAGGCTCTCCCCCACCCACGACACCACCCCGTAAAAAATTATATATATATATATATATATATATATATATATATATACAGAGAGAGAGAGAGAGAGAGAGAGAGAGAGAGAGTGTGTGTGTGTGTGTGTGTGTGTGTGTCGCGTGCGCGCACGCACGCACACACACACACACACACACACACACACACACACACACACACACACACACACACACACACAGCTTTCCAGCCCAGAACACACACACACAGAACACAACACAGACACAGAGGTAGAGAATGAAACAGAGACAGACAGACAGACAGACAGACAGACACACACACACACACACACACACACACACACAGCTTCACATCCCAGAACACCTCCCATTTCTCCCTTCTACTCTTTCCCACACATGACATCCCACCCTTCTGTCTGTCTGTCTGTCTGTCTCACCGTTCCTCACATATCCCTCTTATTCGCAGACCCCTCCCCCCCATGCATCGCATTTTCCTTCCTCTCCCACACATCACACTCGTCCCCCACATATTCCCTTCCTCCATCTACATTTCCACCTCATTTTCATCATCTAACCTTCCATCATTACCCACATATCCTAATTCATCTCCTTTTGCTTCCTCTCTTCCCTCATCACACACTTATCTCATTTCCCCTTTCTCTTTAACTCCCCCTCCTGGACCCCCCCCCCACTCGAGGAAGGGCCGTGAGTGAGGCTAGGTTAATTGGAGTGTCACCGAGGGTCAGCGTGGAGGGTGAGCTTGGAGGGTCACATGTCATCGAGGCGGAGTGACCAGTCCCGGCCAAGTGACCACTCTCAGGGGGTCATTAGACAACACACGTCACTTCACTTCACTTCACTTCACCCTCGGCCATCTCTACCCTCCCCCTCCCTCCCCCTCTCTCTTTCCTACCCTCCCACACCCCTAACCCTCCCTTCCTCTTCCTCCCTTCCTTTCCTACCCTCACAATACCCTTCCTTCATCGCTTCCCTCCCCACCCTTCCTCTCCCTCCCTTCTTTTCCTACCCTCACAATATCCCTCCTTCATCGTTACCCTCCCCATCTCTCTCCTCGCTCCCTCCCTTTCCCACATTCCCTATACCCCTCCTCTATCGCTACCCTCCCTTCTCTCTCCCTCTTCCTTTCCTCCCTTCCCTCACCCTTTCCTCACCTTCCTTCTCCCTTTTCCTACCCCTCTTCCTTTTCTCCCTCTCTACCTCTTGTGTTCCATCCATTGCCCTTTTTCTTAGGTTTTTAATTTTTGCAAAAGAGAGAGAGAGAGAGAGAGAGAGAGAGAGAGAGAGAGAGAGAGAGAGAGAGAGAGAGAGAGAGAGAGAGAGAGAGAGAGAGAGAGACTGGGAGCTAACAAAACATCTTCAGTAAAACGTCTGTCTGTCTGTCTGTCTGTCTGTCTCTCTCTTATTCACCATCTCGGTACGATTTTTATAACCCTCCAAAAGAATCAGGACTATAAGATTATTAAAAAAAAAACTTAATTAACCTTATAAACAATATGACAACGATTTTTTTTTTTTTTCATAATTTTCCTGCCACTCCCAGCCTAGTATTATACATCTCAGGGAAAAAAAAAAACAATATCAAAACAATAATTGGATTTATAACTATTTTTGGGGGGTCATCGCTCCTGTCCTCCTCTGGTTTTTCCGTTGTGTGTGTGTGTGTGTGTGTGTGTGTGTGTGTGTGTGTGTGTGTGTGTGTGTGTGTGTGTGTGTGTGTGTGAGAGAGAGAGAGAGTCATAGGAGTGAAAGAGCTTTAATATATCCACCATCATCTCGTCCATGGAAAAGGTCAGTAAAGAAAATGGTATCTTTTTGAAGCAGACTAGTTCCCCCTCGTAGGACCCACCCAATTTTCAGCAGGGTCTCAAATCACTCTATTATTATTATATTTTTCGTCCATCAGAAGAGACAGAGCAGTGGTGTACTTGCCTCTCAATATCTCGTTCAAATATTAACTCGTTCTGCCTGTGGTCATCTTTTATATTATTTATACTCGTACTTGCTGACTATATATGCTTCTGTCGTTATAGGGAAGGGCGTGTGGCAGTGGAGGGGTAGATAAATGCTGTATCTATCTATCCCAGGTCTCAAAGTTACTCCTAAGTCGAATTAAACCGTCTAACTGTAGCCTAACTCAAATACTAAGCTCATCGTCGTTCTCAAGGGGTAAACTGAACGATCCATATAATGACTAAGGATAACTATAATTGATGACATTACGTGACCTGGGATAAATTGCGTTATCAATAATTTTAAGGCGTTAAACGATAATGGTATATTTCAGTAATGTGGGGTGAAAAATATATAAATTCTGTGATTGAGTAAAGGTAAAATCGATTATATGGCAGGGAGGCTGAGGCAGGAGTGAGAGGAAGGAGAGGTGAGGAGGCGAGAGGTAGAGAGGAGAGAGGTAGGGAGAAAAGAGGTAGGGAGGAGAGGGGTATGGAAGAGAGAGGTAAGGAGGGGAGAGATGTGGAGGACAGAGGTAAGAGGGAGGGAGGGGAAGGACACAGGAGAGGAAGGGAGAAGAATGAGGGGGAAAGAAAATAGATGCAAGACTGAAGGCACGACTTACAAAGGGAGAGAGGAAGACAGGAAGAGAAAGAAAGGCGTTCTCTCTCTCTCTCTCTCTCTCTCTCTCTCTCTCTCTCTCTCTCTCTCCGCGAAAAGCTTTCCTGGTGAATGAATTAACTACACACATTCAAGGTAACAGCCGCCACACGAGGGAAGGCTGATCATCTGTTAAGTCGCCTACGGTGGCAAAAGGAAAGTTAACGAATACTTAATAACCTTGAGAGGAAAAAAATGACGGTACAGGGTGAACATGGTCTTGGTGTGCGGAGGAAGCAGGGGTTGGAGTGAGTGGGGAGGTTGGGGGATTGTGAGGGAGGAGGGAGAGGGGAGAAAAGAGGGGAAACGGGAGGAAAATAGAAGGAAGGGGATGGATTGAGAAGGGAAAAGGCGGGATGAGATGGGAGAAATATGAGAAAGGGAAGAAGGAGAGCGGAGAAGGGGGAGGGAGGGAGGAGAGGTGATGAGAGAAGGAAGAGTGGGGTAGGGACGCAGAGGGGAAGGAGAGCTGTGGGTAGCTGGGAGGGAGGAAGGAAGAAACACGGGAAGAGGGAGAAAGAGAAGGGTGAATGGAGTAGGGAGGTAGAGGAATAGGATAGCTGTGGGTAGACAGGAAGGAAGGAGGGAGAGAGGAAGGAAGGAAGAAAAGAAGTAGATGGACGTGAAGGTGTGGGGGGAGTGGGCCAAGGGGGTAGATTTTAGATGAGGGAGGAGATGGAAAAGGGAAGGGTGAAAGAAGAAGGGTAGTGGGGGTAGGGAAGAGGGTGGGAGAGCTGTGGGTAGGCAGGGAGGGAGGGAGGAAGGAAGGAAGGGAGGTAGATGGACAGGGAGGCTTGGGGGGGGGCGTGGGTGGGGGAAGGGAGGGTAAGTCTTTTGTCCTCGTGTCGCGCCTTCCGTCCAAACAATCAGGGTAATGAGGTGTGTTCCACGGCGGATCGAAACCCCTGTATTCAGAGGATTGAAGACTTTATCATGGCCTCCCTGCGGTATGAACACCTTTCTTTGTGGCCCATAAATGATTGTCGTTTGTCAATTTTCGAGATGACGGTGGCGAAAAGTCAAGGTGGGGAGGGGGAGAAGGAGGAGAGGACCAGGGGTGTGGAGGGAGGAGGAGGAGGGTGTAAGGGGACCAAGGTGTGGGTGTAGAAGGAGGAGGGTGTGGATGGAGAGGAAGGAAGGTGAGGGTGTGGATGGAGAGGAAGGAAGGTGAGGGTGTGGATGGAGAGGAAGGAAGGTGCGGATGTGGATGGAGAGGGAGGTGAGCAAGGGTGTGGAAGGGGGAGGGTGAGGGTGTGGAAGGATAAGGGTGTGGGTGTAGAGGGATTACATAGGATTACATAGGATTACATTGGAAAGCAAACAGCAACAGACCTTATGGTCCTTTCGAGGCTGCTTGTTACAGAGAGAACTATGACTACAAGATCTAACTCTACATGCTGAAGGATTAGGATAGTAAAGCAAGAAGGCTCCCCCCACCACCAAACCCTCCAGGAAAAAGTGAGAAAAACCACCATGCAGCATGGAAAAACTGACATGGAAATTTCATAGGAAAAACTGGAAAGGAAAAGTCACATTCTATAATACTTTGTCTATAAGCTACCCGATAGAGTAACCTGAATAGAAAGTATTCAAATAAAATAATAGTTACGGCATGACATCATAAACCGGTACATTGAGTTTATGGGAAGTCTGTGGACATAACGTGGAAACTACACACTGCACAGTGTGGATGTTTAGGGGTGGTGCGGCAGCCTTGCCTGGCGCTTTTGAGGTAAGCAGCAGTCAATCAGGCCCTAGCTCCGTTCGCTCCACTGAGACAAGGAACTTTCCCATGTCGGACAAGTACAAAAGTTTCATCCTGAAACAGTGACCCCTGGTACATTAAAAAAATCCCAATGGTGGTCACTTGACTAACAGGGACCCTCAGTGATCCACAGCCCATCACAGGTGGAAAGTGAGAGTAATGACCATTAACTCAGGGTTATCTGTGCAGATCCTAATCTGGCCTTATATTGCTTTCTTTGCACTGGGGAGATTGAAAAATATATACGACGGGTGTCTTAGATAAAAGGGGACTGCACAGTGCACAGTGTGGATGTGCAATGCACAGAGTGGATGTTTAGGGGTGGTGCGGCAGCCTTGCCTGGCGCTTTTTAGGTAGGCAGCAGTCAATCAGGCCCTAGCTCCGTTCACTCCACTGAGACAAGGAACTCTTCCATGTGGGACAAGTACACAAGTTTCCTCCTGAAGCAGTCACCCCTGGTACATTAAAAAAATCCCGATGGTGGTCACTTCACTAACAGGGACCCTCAGTGATCCACAGCCCATCACAGGTCTTAAGTAAAAGTAGTGACCGTTAAGTCAGGGCTATCTGTGCAGATCCTAATCTGTGCTTACTGCATGTTACCTATTTTTCACTGAGTAAACTGAAAAATGTATAATGACGTGAGGTGACGCTATGTTAAGTTTACGGGGTGTCCTGTAGACACGAGGGGACTGCACAGTGTGGATGTTTAGGGGTGGAGAAGTGTGTGGGTGTAGAGGGAGAAGTGTGTGGGTGTAGAGGAAGCAGGGTGTGGATGTAAAGGAAGGAGGGTAAGTGGGTGGACGGCGAGGGAGTGGAGGGCGATGGAGTGGCGGGTGTGGGAGTGGCGGGTGTGGGAGTGGAGGGTGTGGGAGTGGAGAGTGAGGATGTATAGGGCGGGGTGTGTGTGAGGGTGTTGGCAAGGTGGGGTGGGAGTGTGGTGTGTGGCGTTGCTCTGAAGGCATTACACGCCCTGGCACGTCTCTCGTCCCTTTTACTTTCACTTCACTCTCACTTTTTATGAGGTAACTAACGCATCTACATTAATGATGAGGGAGACAGGCAGACGAGTATAAGTACGTGTATTTCAATATTACTTTTGCCATCATATAGTTACGCCTTTTGTTAATACTGACACTCCGACAATTTTCATCTTATATCGCGCAAGATAAGGAGGGATATGTATGTGTGTAAATATATATCGATAGTCTTCCTTGTCTTCATATAAAAGGGTATACACAAAGGGGTACCGAAGACAACTTTAATTAAGGCGCAGCATAGCATGGCATATGACGTGCTTTGAAGTTGGGGTGCACAGTATACCTCAGTCCCCCCCCCACCAAACCCCCTCCCAGCAGGATGGTAGAGTCGGTGAGAGGAGGAGGAGGGGGAAGGAAGAGGGGGAAGGGGAGAGAGGAGAGGGAAGGGGAGAGAAGAGGGGGAACGGGAAGGAGGAGGGAGAAAGGGGACGCAGGAGGAGGAAGGGGAGGGAAGAGGAGGAAAGGGAGGGAAGAGGAGGAAAGGGAGGGAAGAGGGGGAAGGGGAGGGAAGAGGGGGAAGGGGAAAGAGGAGGGGGATGGGGAAAGGGAAAGGGAGGGAGGAGAGGAAAGGGGAGGGAAGAGAGGGAAGGGGAGGGAGGAGAGGGAAGGGGAGGGAGGAGGGAAGGGGAGAGAGGAGAGGGAAGGTGACAGATGAGGGGGAAGGGTGAGGGATGAGAGGAAAAAGGGGGAAAGTTAACTGGGAGGACAAGAGGAAAGGGTCTGAGAGGTAAGGAGGGGAAGAGGAAAGGGTCTGAGAGGTAAGGTGGGGAAAAGGAAAAGGGAAGAAGGAGAGAGGAAGGAACAGATAAAAAGGAGGAAAGGGGATAGAGGCGTGAAGAGAGAAGGGAGGAGAGAGGAGTGAGGAAAGAGAAGGGAGGAGAGGAAGAAGAAGAAGAAGAACGAGAGAGAGAGAGAGAGAGAGAGAGAGAGAGAGAGAGAGAAAAGAATGAGTGGGAAAGAGGAAGAGGAGGGGGGAGGGCTGAGAGCAGCAGAAAGGGATACATGAGACGAGAAGGGGACGTAATAGGGGGAAAAGAGAAGAGAGAGAAGAAACGGAGGAGAGAAAGGTTCGGAGGCGGGGATAGAGAAGCCAGATGGAGTGGGCAAAGGGAGAGGTAGTTGGGGACGAGGCTGGGGAGGGGGAGTGGGGTTGTGGGGGAGGAAAGAAGGAACAGGGGGTTGGGGAAAAAAGAGGAGGTTTGAGAGGAAAATGGACGAAAGGGGTTGATAGAGGAAAGGGGGGAAAGGGCCGTTAAGGATGGGGAGAGGGTCAGTCCTTGCTGGAGTCTGTGTAGTGACAGGATGGAGAGGTGTGAGTGGGGAAGGAAGAGAGGGGGGAGGGGAGAGAGGGGAGGGGAGAGAGGGGAGGGGAGAGAGAGGGGAGAGAGGGGAGGGGAGAGAGGGGAGGGGAGAGAGAGGAGAGGGGAGGGGAGAGAGTGGGAAGGGAAAGAGCGCAGAGGGAAAGGCGGAGAGTGGAGCTGGGAGAAGGGAAAAGGGGGAGGGCTGAATGAAAACAAGGGGAGAAAATGGAGTGGGGATCCGGGAGAGATGTAAGAGGGGAGAATGGGGGAAGGTTCAGAGGAAAAAGAAGAAGAGAAGGGGAAGGTTCAGAGGGAAAGACGGGGGGGAAGAGTGGGGCTGGGAGAGGGAAAAAGGGGGTCTGAGGGCTGTGATAAAGGGGGTGCGTTGAGAGGGGAAGGGGGGGAGGGGTCTTGGGTGGGGGGGAGGGTGTTTTCAATCCTGGTATGGCCTGTGTGGTGGTGTGTGGTGTGGTGTGGTGTCGTGGTGGTGGACGCTACACAAAGCACACCCCAATCTTAATCACCGACGCTGCCCCGCCCTTCCCAAAAAAATAATAATAAATGACAGTAAATGATAAGTTAGGTGGTGTCGGCAGGTAAATTAATAGAGTGCTAGGGTCCTCCTTTTCACACTGGATCTATCTACCCTCACCCTCAATCTATCCTCACACTATCTATCTAAGTCATTACCCTCAGTCTGCATTCATCTTGCTTCTGTCCTCATCCTGCTTCTGTCTTGACTAATTCTATCACTTCCTACACATTATATATATTTTTAATTTGCTACGCTTCCAGGATTCCCACAGTCCTCGTACTTGTCACAAACCTTCACATGTTTCTATCTAAAGACTAATGCGTACCGTCCATATTGAATACATGCTAGGGCTACCTCACTCTGGACTGCCGGGAAGGTTTTTACGTCATGTCGGTGGGTCATTTGGAATATTAATGTGTTTTAGCGAAATTCAGCTCCTCAGTCTGTTTCTTGCTGATGTCTGGGATTAAATGAGCGTTCGTTACGACAGCGGGTCAATTCATTAACCATCTGACCACCTCTTCTCTTAACCTATCCTTCTCTTGTACCTACTCTCCCCCTAAAACCATCCACACCCTCTAGGATTCCATGTCTTGTATTTATTTATCTATCCTCTTCCTTCATCTATTTATATATCATCATCCTGCTCGTATATTGTATAGTCTTACCCATTATCGGTTTTATCCTTGTATCTACCCTATCTATGATGCTGACTTCACCACACCTCTATCCTCACCCACTTATATCTCACCCTATCCTCATCCTCCGACAATTCACACCTCACTCCTATCCTCAGCCTCTGACATACGCCCAAACCTATCTTTAACCTCTGACATGTCGCACCTCACTCCTATCCTCAACCTCTAAGAATTCACACCTAACGTCTATCCTCAGTCAGTCCACACCTTCACGTATCCTCAGCCTCTGACAACACACACCACTTATCCTCCCCACGCATCGTCATTACCCCTCACTCTACACACACCCTCACCCTACACACACCTTTACACACATCCCCACTCTACACACACCCTCACTCTACACACACCCTCACCCCACACACCCTCATCCTACATACAGTACACCCTCACTCTAAACACACACCTTCACCATACACTACACACACCCTCGCCCAACACATTTCCTTAGCCACCCACACAGTCTCTATGCATCAATGTGAACTCTCCTTTGGCTGAATAACTTCGTCTTTCAGTACCAAGAATACGATGACAAGACACAGAAAGGAAATTTATGGTGGTTGTTGATGACCCTCTCAATATTATGCAAGCTCCTAGACTGGAAAAAATGATCTAGTGGTTGTATCAGTTTAAAGTAAAAGACAGCGTACAAAAAACATGTGGGTGGAGATCTTGGATCATCGATCGTTCCTTCCCCACCCTGTTCCACCCAATCCCACCCTACCCACCCTCATCTTTCCCGACCCCGCCTGGCTCCACTACAACTGTCCCTCCTCATCCTGATCCCACCCCAGGCTACTCTACCTCACTGTGCCCTACCCCACTCCCCTTTACCCGACTCAGCCCTACTTCATCCCACCCCATTCCTTACCAATTCCATCCTCATTCCACCCCACTTGACTCCACTCCATCCCATCTCACCCCGCATCATTCCCCTAGCCCCATCTCGTCCTCATCCCATACCACCTTAATCCCTTCAACCCCATCCCATAGCACTCCTCAAGTTCCACACCATCCTCATCCTACTCCACCCCCTTCCATCACAGTCCATTCTACCTTCATCCACACCAATCATCTTATCCCCGCCACTCCCACTATTCCTACTCCATAACAAGCCACTCCACACTATAACCCCCCTTCCATTCACCCCCACCCCGCCCTAAGATATTTGCATATACAACACTGATTTTATTATTACATTTCATAATAAGAGGAGTTGAACGGACCAATACATTACTTATCTATCAGGTTCCCTTAACGTTACATAGGAATTGCTTGTTCCAACTTCTGTATTTCAGGTTCAACTATTTATTTGCCTAATTATTAACAGCCAGACGCTTCAATGCCAGAGGAGGTGGCCACGGATGAATTGCCTCCACGCCAGCTTTTACTTGGCATCTGGCGTCCCTCATTCCCTCCCACATCACACTCACCTCTCCAACTCATTCCTCCACCACATGCTCGGTGTCCTACTCTCCCCTCTCTCATTCTACCAGCACATCGGCATGAAAACCAGAACGCTCTCGAACTTTTTCATTTGTCAGTCTGTCTTTCCTAAAAAGGAAATTACTCAGAAAAGAAAGACGACACATGGAACCAGAATTACCGAGACACGGCCAGTGATGTGGACTTCCAAATCAACAACGATCAACTTCCCATTCATGAAGGCGGCGGCTCAGATCTGATGTATACCGACAACAGGAGGGTCATTAACCTATTCTAATAAATTCAATATTCCATTAGAATCCAGTAAAAAATCGAACTTACATCCAGGCCACAAACACTGCCTGGTTAACGGGGAGAAGGGAGAAAAAAATCGCATCACAAGCTCCTGTATTTCATCCCCAGGAGCAGTTACACGTTCCTATTTCCTCGTATCATGCGGCACGGCCTTGAAAGTTTGGTACGGACTAAGTGCTGGGGGATGATTTCCGAAACTGGAGAGCTTCTTCGTAAGATGGTGGTGGTTAAGTGGTTAAAAGAGTAATCTGCTGTTCAAAAGGAAGCGACTTCGATTTCATGTTGTGGCAGAAACATTCGGACATACTGAATTTCGCTAAAAAGGACGTCACTTATTACACATGGCAACCAAAAGAAGAGAGACAGAGAAAAGAAAGAGACACAGTACCCGAGCACACTTGCGCGCGCGCACACACACACACACACACAACACACACACACACACACACACACACACACACACACACACACACACACACACACACACACACACACACACACACACACACACACACAAGATGAGACAAACTTAAGCCCAGCGATTGCACAGGGCATCTACGTAATCAGGCGGGCCTCCCCGGGACTAATTTGCTGGCACGTAAGCACATTAGACCAGCGGAGGAAGGGGTGGGGCTGGGGTGGATGGGTGGGGGGGGGGTCAGGATAGTGGTCTCGTGGGTTGAGGAGGCTCCCTGGTACCTGGTCTCGTGGGTTGAGGAGGCTCCCTGGTTCCTCTTTCTCACCAGTTTTCCCTTTAAATAGAGCGAGTTTATTTTCTCATGTTTTCCTAATTACGTAGACTATACTGATAAAGAGAAGTTAGTACTGACGTGCAGGAGACAACTCGGTTATCTGTCTGTCTATACCCAGATGCCTTATTCTATGAAGGGCTGGCCTCAAGCAAATCGCCTCCACGTCGCCCTGTCCTCCACCAACCGGCTGCCCATTCTCCAGCTATCATCATCCTCACCCACTCGTATATATCTTTTCATTCTGTCCCTCAACCTCATCCACAATCTCCTTCTCCTCTCATCTTTCCATCTTATATACTCGTACACTCTCCTAGTTAGTCTCTCCGTCCAACTGCTCCACATAGCCAAACCATTCCAGGGAACATCTAACATTTACCAGCACACGCACATCAACACTACAACGCTCCATAACTTCCTCGTTTCTCTCCTCTTCTGTGTACGTACCTCAACTCGCTCCTTCTGGCTAATTCATTTTTACTCCTATGTATCTGTCTGTCTATCTGCGTGTCTATCTCCAACCTATCTATCTATTTATATATCTAGGTTGGCCAATAAAGGCGAAGCGAGTATCAAAATAAATCTCTGTATGAGCAGAACAAGAACAAAAAAGTAACCAGCAGCTGCTTTGTATACCAGGCGTCTCTCAACTCAGGTAAAAATTAACTAAGATCCTTTATGAATATTTTTCCTAGTCATTAGGTCGTATATCCCTTGCAGTCTCACTCTTGATCTTTCCACTCTTTTCTCCCCTCCTTTCCCCCCTTCTCGTCTCCCCTCCTTCCCCTCCCTTCCCCTCTCTCCCCGTCTATCCTCCGTCTGAATAATGTTTCGTTAAGACGTGGTAATTAGGAAACAAAGATAATGAGAGTTCTGGTACACTTTTAATTACTCATGTTACCCCCTCGTCCGCCTGTCCCATAGATTACGCATCACCCACACGAACGAGGGGAAAATGAGCCCAGGGACGCGGGGTTCTAAGGGCGAAAGGAACGTGAAAGGAACGCGGCCGGATGCGATCTTTTTGGCCTGGGAGGGGGACGCAGAGCTGTTTTATTGTGTCACACGTAATCTCCACGCTGAGCTGAGCCATCTTTCTTAAGCTGCTGGAGGAGAAGGAGGAGGAATTTAATTGGTGTTCATTTTTCTTCGTCGAGTCGCGCGTTTTTCAGCGTGTATCAAGTGGGTGGGTGAAGGATCATGGCTGCGCGTTCACGACACTATACTCAGCTATACTCCTGCTCTCTCACTTTAACGAATATAAGATGTTCTGTCTGTCTGTCTGTCTCTCTCCCCTCCCTCCCTCCCTCTCTCTCACCTCAGACGATTTCACTTAGCTCAGGGGAGATATTTCGAAAGGAGGGGGGGAGGGGAGTAGATGCAGCTCTCAAAAACACCTTCAGGAAGAAAAAATCCATCGAAAAAGCCATCAAAATCAAATGTTAAGTACCAAAATAATTTCTGCTATTGCTTATGTTCTCTTATATGGGAAAATTAAGAATACTGTTATTTTTTCTTTTTCTTTTTTTTTTTTAGTTCGTCTGTCTTCACATGAGGGAACTGGCTCACTCCCATATATTAAATACTAAGTTGTGGTTGCATAAAACTTGATGGGGCTTAGTTGTGAGGCAGGAAAGAACCTTCTTGGTTTCTAGTCAAATTTATCTTCCAATCTTACTACATCTGGCCATCAACTGAGCTGAGAATAGGGACGCTTGTATGGTGGAAAAAAAAAATATGTATGGTACTTGATGAGGCTTAGTAATGAGGTAGGAATGAGTCTCCTTGGTTTCTAGTCAAAATTATCTTCCAATCTTACTGTATCTGGCCATCAACTGAGCTGGGATTAGGGACGCTTGCAAAAAAAAAAATGATTATGTATGAAACCTGATGAGGCTTAGTTATGAGGTAGCAATGAGTCTCCTTGGTTTCTAGTCAAATTTACCTTCCAGCCTAGCTACACCTGGCCATCAACTAAGCTGAGAATAGGGACACTTGTAAAAAAAAAAATACTGATTACGAAGCTTGATAAGGCTTAATGAGGTAGGAATGAGTCTCCCTGGCTTCTAGTCAAATTTACCTTCCAGTCTGGCTATACCTGGCCATCAACTAAGCTGTGAATACGGATGCTTGACAGGTGAATAAAAACGGACTATAGGTAACAGGAGTCCGCTTACGATTGTGTAAATCATTGGTCGTCAGCAGAAAAAAAAAAGAAGTGAAATTCTTGTCATTGTGTATAAAGGGTTAATGAGCCTGTTATTTTTTTCCTACGTCTCGTCTGTCACCCACCCATTAATCTCTCTCTCTCTCTCTCTCTCCTTCTGTCGCCTTTGTACGGATACCACAGGAAAAGTTACCTAAAGACAATTACTCCAGTCTGTCTGTCTGTCTCTGTCTGTGTCTGTCTGTCTGTCTCTCTCAAGTATTCCCAGTGCAGAGAGAAGGATGGCAGGGGGCAAGAGGGGGCTATACGTAAGGTGGCAGTAAAGGCGGTAACCTCATATGTACTGACGAGATTTTCGACCTTTTGGGGTGACTGTTCTGGAGTCCTGGTTTTCTGGGCCCCTTGGATTACACTGAGCCAAATAAATGAGAGCTTGTGTGTGTGTGTGTGTGTGTGTGTGTGTGTGTGTGTGTGTGAGAGAGAGAGAGAGAGAGAGAGAGAGAGAGAGAGAGAGAGAGAGAGAGAGAGAGAGAGAGAGAGAGAGAGAGAGAGAGAGATTAATGGCTCAGTGACAAATGAGATGCAAGAAAGAATAATTGGCTCATTAACCCTTTAACTACAACGACAATAATTACGTATTTTATTCTTGTTAATGACCGGATACTTAAACACCTAATTCGAGGTTAAGCGACATTATTGACCCCTTAAGAACGATGACACATTATTTATACAACGTCTACATGATTTTATTCAAGTTTGTAATATTATCTAGCAAGGAGGGGGTTAGTGATGGCTGTATATAAATCCTTCAGATCAGAATATGGGCTAGACTAATATTCCCCCCATATATAAGACCCTCGCCATCACCGTCCAGCCACATTAAGATTGAGAGTAGCTTCCACAGTCAATCAGTCTGCATCTCAATGAAAAGAATCCCCAGCATGGCAAGAGGGGATGTCTGGGGCCCACTAAGGAATCCATGGTAACCTTTCTAATAATGATCGTCTTTTTTGCTTCTTACGCTCACCAGTCACTGCCACAGGTGAGTATGGACGCAGAAGCATAGGTGAAGTTCTCGTCAGCAATCATGTAGCAAAAAACAGCGAATGTAGAGGCGGTCTCAAGAAACAGGAAAATACGAGTAGATGAGGGAGTCCAAACAGTTCAAGGAGTTTTCGTACAGGGTTGCAGCTTCATGATCTTAAGGCCGTAATCTTGGTGGTAATAAGGCATCGCAGCAACTCTTCCTTAGCTCTTTATCTTTTATACTACGCCCCTTTATTCGTCTGTACGAAAGTGAGGCAAACTATGTCGATACGAAAAATATAATCAACTGTCTGTTTGCGTAAGGGTTTGTCTAGTTACTCCTCCTAGACGCGTGGACCGATTTTGAGGGAACTTGCAAGAACACTCCCTAAGGTTCCAGATATTTTTTTTTTTTATACCGAAAAATATTTTATTTGCGAAATTATCACAGGTACCCCTGAATGATTTCTGTAATGAAGCCAACGGAACCAAATCCATTTTCCTCGAGTCTTACCACATACTAGCTTACTGATACACATTTAGTTTAGTTTTCTTTTTTATTCTCCTCTCATGCACCCTTCCCTGCTTGGCCTTCAGAGACAGTGTTCCCCAGAGTGTTGGGGCCTGTACTGAATGGTAAATAAAGAACCTAAATAAAAAAATAAATAGTTTAGTTACAAGTTTGGAAAAATCAACAAAGGGTGACTGACGGACCAAACGAGCTTAGTGGGCGGCCTTATGCGTGTTGCCATAAAAAGAGTATTTGAAGATGTAGTGGGCATAACAAATCGACAAGGAATTCCTTCAAAAAAAAAATCAAAACACGAAAATACTACTGATACGCAAATCTTTTCACTGCTCGAACTTCCCCTCAGAGTAAGAGCTGGAATTTTTGTAACTTGCAATACTTTGGTGATAGAAACTCCGTGTACAAACAGCTAATTAAGGAGTTTATTACGAGCTCACAACAAAATAGTCTGCCCTTCTTGAGTGTCTGCTCTGAACTGACGCAGTAACGCCGTCTTCCCAGGCTTGGGTTCTGGGAAAGCGTGCCAGGTCAGCAAGTTTAGTGGGGGCATGTATGCATGGGGGGGGGGGATATATACATCGGGGGTAGACATATTGTAGGGGGGGTACATTTTTCTACTTTACAAGATTTTTTCCTACACAGAGATTCTTGTGATTATTCAAATTTACATATTCCATCATCCCTACGTGTCAAGTGGGGTTGGTGGAGGATTAGTGCCCCTCCCTGTAAAACAATTAACTCTAAGCCCTTGGCCACCCCGTTTGGGATACATGGCGTCTGGCAATGAATGAAATGAATGATGAACATATTCCACGAGACACCCCATTATGCCAATCTCTCGCAAGACCCCTTGCCATACGAATCTTGCACAAGACACAAATTATACGAATCCTGTACTTGACATCATAGTATGCGAAGTTTCACAAGCAATACCTGCTGTACGAATTTTCCATAAACCCACCAATTACACGAATCTTCCATGAAACCTCCAAGTAAACGAATCCTCCATGCCTCCAATTATACGAATCTTCCATGAAACCTCCAGGTAAACAAATCCTCCATAAAGCCACCAGTTACACGAATCTTCCATGAAACCTCCAATTACGCGAAGCTTCCACTAAACCTCCAATTAAACGAATCCTCCATAAGCCTCCAATTACACGGATCTTCAACGAAACCTCCAATTACGTGAATCTTTCATAAAACCTCTAAATAAACGCCTTTTCCACGAAATTGCAACACCCTACGCTCTGTTCACTGTAACCTGGCCTAAAACTGCCATCTCTCCACATCTTTAACACTGAACTGTAACAAGAGCTTAACACTAGAATATGGCGATAGTCAGGAAGAAGTGCTATGGAAAAAGATGTTGAGCCAGTGCACTGTCATTTTCTCCCACTGAGGTACCTGAAATAAAAAGCTAAAGGACTAAAATACTGGGCCAAGTTGAAGTGAAAAAACTATAGCATATTTTGAAGGTAACATGAATGAGAGTAGGGGGAGTAAGCTGGGCGCAGAGCAATGAAATGGCGGGGAACAGGGCGACATGGAGGCGATTTGTTTATGGCCACCCGTTACGGGATTATGGCGTCTGGCAATAGATAGAGATGAATAAGGTAGATAACAGGTCATCGTACTGAAGAGGTTAATGGCGACTGCCTCTAATCTGTACAGTCTTATGGGGATTATTCTAAGCTGGTTAACATCTAGTGATTGAGAATTAAAGACGTAATCGCAGTGAAGGGGTTAAGCATGGCAGTACAGTATCTTACAGTTCTTGCAACCGCTAGAGGACTGTACGTAGGTTAGATGATACATGTTGTGGAGAACTTGTTAGACACACACACACACACACACACACATTCTCTCTCTCTCTCTCTCTCTCTCTCTCTCTCCATGACTCGTATGTTCGTTCCTTCTCAGTTTCTTTTGTTTTCTGTCTCCGTCCGTCCGTCCATCTGTCTGTCTGTTTGTCTGTCTGTCTGTCTATCTGTCTCTCTCTCTCTTTCAACTTGACTCGTATATTCGCTTTATTTCTCTGTTTCTTTTCCTTCTTTCACTTCACCTGTCCTCTTTAATATATCATTCTCTTTCTTCTACCTTTCTTCCTGTTCCATCCTCAACCACATCTTATTTTTCCCTTTCCCTTTCCTTCCCCTCCCTTAAAGTTTCCTTCTTTTCTTATCTTGTTGCTCATTTCTCCTTCTTCTCTTCTCTCAGTTCTTTCCATTTTCTCTCCTTTGTCTCTCCTAATCTCTCAGTTTCCTGTCATCTTCTCCTATGGTTCCCCTCTCTCACTTCTTTACTCCTTTTTCCCTATCTTTTTATCTTTCTTCTCTCTCTCTCTCTCTCTCTCTCTCTCTCTCTCTCATAGTCACTCCTTTTATCCCCTTTAGCCCAAAAACGTATATATAATTTTACGTAGCTACTGTACCGACAAGAAATCTTAATTTTTTTTAGAAGAGTCTGGTAGTGAAGGGTTAATGAAGGCTCTCTAACTCATTTTGTTCTAGAAGGTGTGTGTGTGTGTGTGTGTGTGTGTGTGTGTGTGTGTGTGTGTGTGTGTGTGTGTGTGTGTGTGTGTGTGTGGCGTGAGGGGTCCTGGCGTAATCGGATGACGCCTCCATTAACTGATTATTATGTCCTCTCGTGCGTAAGGCGTGCATTGTGTGTGTGTGTGTGTGTGTGTGTGTGTGTGTGTGTGTGTGTGTGTGTGTGTGTGTGTGTGTGTGTGTGTGTGTGTGTGTGTGTGTGTGTGTAAACATTATAACTCAAACAGCTTTGATCCGATTTAGACCAAACTTGGCAGAAGGGACGGCGATCAAACAACGATGAATTGATTCGATGTCCAGAAGAATTAGTCAGAGGTGAAGGTCAAATGGCAAAAGGGCAGGGTCAACTCAAAAAAAAATTCCACCCAATTTTTACCCGACTTGGTGAGATGGTTGAGGGTCACGATAGGATGATTCGACTTTGAGAATATCCAGTCAAAGGTCAAGATCAAAAGGTAGTGTCAAATACTCGTCTCTCTGGCTAATTATAAGGCATGGATGTCGCACTGTCTAAACGTTGCTTCTCGTCTTGGAAACAGGATTGAGGAGGGGAAAGAGCAATCCGTCTATGTGGCGCTCGTGACATTTCTCTTGACGATATAAACATTCACGCCAATATCTGACACTTTCTTTTAACTATATAAACATCTACGTAAATATTTAATACTTTCTCTTGATCATATAAACATCTACTTAAATATTTAATACTTTCTCTTGACAATATAAACATCTACTTAAATATTTAATACTTTCTCTTGACAATATAAACATCTACTTAAATATTTAATACTTTCTCTTGACAATATAAACATCTACTTAAATATCTGATACTTTCTCTTCACGATATAAATATCAACACCAATATTTAAAACTTTCTCTAGGCCATATAAGCATCCATGTAAATATTTAATACTGTAAATTCATAACAACGGTGAAATGACATACTGAACAGACAGAAACAAAGGCAAAGATTCAGACACTACGAATTATCATCATTTACTCTGACACCTGCAAGACGCACCCACAGACAGACAGACACTATGAACTACTATACAGGTAATGCCAACAGGTAACACGGCACACCCTCAACACAAGACCTCAAGCCGCCCTGCCCCCGCTCATTATTAACAGCAAAGAAAAATTCGACACTAATCTTGCAAGCCCACGAAGGGGAACACTATCTCCATCAGTGCCATCATTAACCACTTCACTGCGAATGGCGTCATATTAATTGTATTTGGGTGCCTTCAAAATTTTTTTTTTTTTTTTTATAGATTAGAAGAGCTTTGTGGCATTGGTGGGGTTAGGATTATTTTTCATGAATTCGTTCACTACTCTGGGGCTTACTTAACGTCAATAAAACTATCTGATAAGAACACTACAAAAAAATGGTATCATCGGATTGAGGGTGATAGTAATAGTTTAATCCTCTCAGTGTTATTTCATCTATCTATCTATCTACCTGCCTGCCTACCTACCAATCTATTTACCTATTAATATTTATTTTTGCTGCCACCAGACGATTTTATTCAGTTGCAGTAAGACTTATTGGACCGACGAGGCCAACAAGGCTTATATCTAATCCCTCCAGCCAAAAGACCTTCTACCTTTACCGAAATCGATCGTCTGGAGATAGCACGAATAACTAAAATGAAACGCCAAGAACTCGCGCCTCGAGCTGTTGACGGAAAGCGTAGCTCGGTATGCCTCAGCCAAGCCTTGCATATAGACTCGCCATACAACCACCATGACAGGGTTCATTGTGGGTTGAAATGAGACTAAAGATAAACTAAGTCGACCCCATATGACCTTGACCTTGCCACCCTAATCACTTCATCGTCCCTTCATACTGCATCACTGACACAAGTTTGGTGGAAACCCGTCGATGGGTTGAGGAGATATCGAACCCACACCCATATGACCTTGACCTTTGACCCCTTGATTTTGCTGACCTAATCAGTTCATCGTCCCTTCATCCTGTATCAGTGACATAAGTTTGGTGGAAGTCCGTCACTGCGTTCAGGAGATATCGCGCCCACAAGTGTTACGGCCGCACGGACCCACGCACGCACGGACGGACAGACAATCATTTAATGCCTCCTCTGCAATAAGTGGGCGGAATCAACAACAACAACAACAATACTACTACTACTACTACTACTAATAATAATAATAATAATAATAACAATAATAATAATAATAATAATTAATAATCATCCGGACCTCCTTTCCCACCCTAGGGCAAGCTGAGGAGTACCAACGTCCAGACAGCCCAAATTTTCCCAAATCCAATGGGCCACGCTTCCATTCACCCATCATTCGAGCCCCCGGAATCCTGGCTCTATCAGATACGCCAAAAACATTCACTTCTGCAGCTTCACATAAACGTATCCGACTGAGTCAATAATAATAATAATAATAATAATAATAATGATAATAATAACAGATGTCACTGAGTTCATGCTGTCAATTTCTCCCGCTGCGTCTCGTAAACCACCCCTCCTCCAAACCTTCCTTAATAATAATAATAGTAATAACAATAATAATAATAATAATAATAACAATAATAATAATAATAATGATAATAATAACAGATGTCACTGAGGTCAAGCTGTCAATCTCCCCTGCTGCTTCTCGCTAACCACTCCTCCTCCTCCAAACTTTCCTTAAACTTGGCAATTACTGTACCTTACCTCCGTCGCCCGTCCTCATCATCCTCTATTAATTAAAGGCTCTCAGAGTCGTCAAACTAATCGTAAAAAAATAAAAGAAGGTAAGACAGGGAAGGAAAACGACAAGGAAAAGTTGCAATATACTCACTTCCTCCCCCAAATTTTTCCTTCCCCCTGAGGTAGTCCCGCCCCCCATTTCCTACCCCTCCCCTCCCCTCCTTCCCTCCCTTTCCTCTTCTTTTCCTCTCTCTCTCTCTCTCTCCCTCCTCCTCCTGTTCCTCTAATCTTTTCTTCCTGCTCTTTGTTACTCTCTCTTCCTTCGCCTCCTCTCCCCTTTCCTTTCCCTCCTCCTCCTCCTCTCTTTCCCACTTGTCTTCTAACTTTTTTCCCTCTGATCCCTTCCATTTCTTTCCCCTCTCCATTTCCCTTCCATATGAGTTAGTACCTTTCCTTCCTCCCTCCTTCCCATCCCTTGCCTTCTCTCGCCTCCTCTCCCCTCCCCTTTCCTTCTCCTTTCTTCCCCTTATTGACCAAACCTCTTCCTCCTCTTTATTTTCCTCCCATATTTCCTCACATGAACAAGCCCCTTCCTCCTTTCCTCTTCCTCCCTCTCTTCCAGCCTCTTCTTCCCCCTTCCCTTTTCCTTCCCTCCCTTTCTCCCTCTCTTCTAGCCTCTTCTTCCCCCTTCCTCGTCCTCCTCCTTCCCCCTTCCTCTTCCTCGTCCATCCCCTCCCAATCCTCCTTTCGGGAAAAATTTGATTAAGTAATTTAACTCCGGATTCTGAGGACTTTTAATTGCCTTGGAAAGATTTACTAAGAGAGGAGAAAAAGTGCCGAGAAATGGCCCATCATTTGTGTTTCTGGACGAATGAGGAGGGAAGGAAGGGAGGAAGAGAGGGAGGAGGGAAGAGGATGGAGGAAGGGAAGGAAGGGAGGAAGAGAAGAGTGGGAAGGAAGGAAGGAAGAGAGGGAGGAGGAAAGAGGATGGAGGGAGAGAAGAGTGGGAAGGGAGGAGACAGGGAGAGGGACAGAGGATGGAGGGAGAGGAGAGGAAGAGAGAAGGAAGGAAGGAAGAGAAAGGAGGAATGAGGATGGAGGGAGAGGAGAGAGGGGATGAAGGGAGGAAGAGAGGGAAGAGGAAAGAGAATGGAGGGAGAGGAGAGTGGGAAGGAAGGGAGGAAGAAAGGGGGGAGGAAAGAGGATGGAGGGAGAAGAGAAAGGGGATGAAGTGAGGAAGAGAGGGAGGAGGAAAGAGGTTGGAGGGAAGGAAAAGGAGGAAGAAATGATGGAAAGAGAGGAGGGAATATTGATAGGAGGAAAGGAAGGGAGGAGGAGGAGAGGATGGAAGGAACAGAGGAGGAGAGGATGGAAGAAAGGGAGGAGGAGAGGATGGAAGGAAGGCAAGGAGGAGGAGGAAAGGAAGGAAAGGAGGAGGAGGAAAGGAAGGAAGAAAGAGGATGGAGGAAGGGAGAGGAAGAAGAAAGTAAGGAAGAAAGAGCATGGAGGGAGGGAAGAGGAGGAAGAAATTGGGGAAGAGCAGGAAGAAAAGAGGGAGGAAGGAGAGGAAAAAGGAAGGAGAGGAAAGGAGGAGGAACTAGGGAGAGGAGGGAAGGAGAATAAAAAAAGGGAGAGAAGGGAAGGAGAGAAAAAGAGAGAGAGAGAGAGAGAGAGAAAGGAATAAGAAGAAGAAAGAAGGATGGAAAGGAAAAGGGGAAAAAGGGGGAGAGGGAAGGAGAAGTGGAAGAATGGAGGGAATGAGAGAAAGATGGAAGGACTGAAAAAGGAAGAAAGGAGGGAAGATGGAATGAAGAGATGTATATGAGGGAGAGGAAGGGAAGGAATGAGGTAGAGAGGAAAGTAAATGGAGGAGAGGATGAATGAAGAGGAGGAACAGGGTTAAGAAGGAGAGGGGGAGGGAGGAAAGGACGAAGGAAGGGGAGGAATGAAGGAACAGGGTAAAAAGGGAGCTGAAAAAGGGAGAAAACAGGTCAGGGAGGGAAGAAAAAGGGAAGAAAGGGGGAGTGGGAAATGAGAAGGAGAGGAGGAAGTAAGAGGGAAAGAGAAAGAGAGAAAAAGTGGTTAACAAGGAAGAAGGAAAAGGACGGAAGGAGGAAAGAAGGAGTGGGAAATGGGGAGAGCAAAGCGTAAGGGAGAGAGAAAAGCGTAAGAAAGAGAGAAAAGCCTAAGAGAGATAAGCGTAAAAAAGGCGTAAGAAAGAGAAAAGGTTAAGAAAGAGAGAAATGCGTAAGAAAAGGAGAGGAGCGTAAGAATGGGAGAAAAGCCCAAGAAGCATATGAGAGAAAAGAGTAAGCAAGGAAGGAAAGATGGCAGAAATGAATGGAAATAGAGTAAAAGGGGAAGATAGGAAAAAAATGTATTAAAGAGAATATGAAGGATGATAAATAGGGACACGGGGAGAAAAGAGGAAATGGGGAGGAAAAGAGGAAAGAGAATATGAATTATGATAAACAGGGAGAAGGGGAGAAAAGAGGAAATGGGGAGGAAAAGAGGAAAGAGAATATGAAGGATGATAAAGAGGGAGAAGGGGAGACAAGAGGAAAAGGGGAGAAAAAGAGGAAAAGGGGAAAAACAGAGAAAAGCGTAAGAAAGAGAAAAGCGTAAGAAAGAGAGAAAAGCGTAAGAAAGAGAAAAGCGTAAGAAAGAGAAAAGCGTAAGAAAAAAAGAGGAAAAGGGGAGAAAAAGAGGAAAAGGGGAGGAAAAGAGGAAAAGGGGAGGAAAAGAGGAAAAGGGGAGGAAAAGAGGAAAAGGGGAGGAAAAGAGGAAAAGGGGAAGGGAATGAGGTAGGGGGGGAGAGGAAGATGGGAGAAATAAAGGTGGGAAGAACAGGAAAAAGCGAGTAAAGAGGGATGAAGGAAGAGTGGAAAGTGGGACAGAAAGAAAGAAGAAAAGACAGAAAAGAATGATGGAGAAAAGTGTGTAGGAAGGATTGGAAACGGGAGGAAGGGGAAGAAAGAGAGGAGACGGAGAGAGAGTAAGCGAGATGAAATCCGGAAGTGAAGGGAAAAGTGACGGGAAAACAAGAGAAATGTAAAGTAGGAAGGGGAAAAGACGTTAGATCAGTAAGAGACGAAAGATGGAGAAATGGAGGTAGGAAGGTAACATGGGTGATGAGGGGAGAAAGGAAAATGATGATAAAGAGAAAAGTTAAGGGAAAATGAAGGAGAGAAAGGAAAAATGAGGGACGGAGTACAGTAGGAAAATTAAGAGAAAGGATAGAAAGAAGGAAAGGAGGTCAGGGAAAGAATGAAGGAAACAAATGACAGTAAAAGAGGATGGAGGATTAGGATTTGGATGCGGGTAAGGCGGACGAAGGACAAGGATTAGGATAAGGGTAATGATGATGAAGGATAGGGTTTTGGATGAGTAAGGAGGATAAAAGATGAGAATAACAGTATGAAGGATAATGGATTACGATTAGGATAAGGGTATGTGAAATTACTAGGATAAAGACTAGGGAGAAGGGTAGGGAGGATGAAGGATAAAAGTTAGGCTCAGGAAAAGGGAAAATTGGAAAAGAATAGAGGGAAGGATATGAAGGATGAAGGATAAGAATAGGGGCATAGAGGATGAAGGATTTGGATAAGAGTATTGAGGATGACGATAAGGATGAAGGTAAAGGGATGAAGGATAAACAAAGGGTATCAGGAATAATGGATAAGGGTATGGATAAGCGTATGGATTATGAGGGATAAGGGTAGGAGTAAGAAGGATGAAGGATGAGCCAAAGAGTGAGGAAGTTAAAGGACAAAGGTAGAGGTTGGAGAGTGAGGAGCAAGTGACAGGAAGATGTTACGAAATAGCACAGGTGAGAAAAAAGGAGATGAAGGAGAAAAGTAAGGAAACGATTGAGTTATATGAAAAAAAAAAGGGAAAATTAAAGAAAGGAGACACAGAAACGGGATGATCATGCAGTGGAGAAAGGAATGATAAAGTGGAGGAGATGGGATGGAGGAGGAAGAATGAAGATGATATTAAAATGATAAATAATACAATGAATACAGAATGATTGATGAATCGACTGACCATTTTACAACGATGACCTGTTTATATATTTCATTCTATCTGCCTTCAGACGATTTTATTCAGCTGAGGAGACTGAACTGGAGGGAATAGATACGGCTTTCTTTAACTCCTTAACTACTCGGGGGGTTTTAACTGGAGGAAAATCGTCAGGTAGCTTCGAGATTATTATAGAAATGACGTCAACTGGCTTAGAAGGTTAATGAGACAGAAAAATGAAGAGCAGAAGAGGTAAAGAAAGGAGAGAACTGAAGAAAGGGGGATGATGAAACTGGAGAAGAGGGAAGAGAGAAAAAGGAAGGAAGGAAGGAAGGAAGAAGGGAGGGAGGGAGGGAGGGAGGGAGGGAGGGAGGGAGGGAAGGAAGGAAGGAAGGAAGGAAGGAGGGAAGGAAGGAAGGAGGGAGGGAGGGAGGGAGGGAGGGAGGGAGGGAGGGAGGGAGGGAGGGAGGGAGGGAAGGAAGGAGGGAGGGAGGGAGGGAGGGAGGGTAGGAAGGAAGGAAGGAAGGAAGGAGGGAGGGAGGGAGGGAGAGAGGGAGGGAAGGAAGGAAGGAAGGAAGGAAGGAAGGAAGGAAGGAAGGAGGGAGGGAGGGAAGGAAGGAAGGAGGGAAGGAAGGAATAATCGAGCTAATAAACTAACATGAACTAAGACCTTAACTACAAAACGAAAAAAGAAAAAATGAATAAGTCCCTCAAGTAAGCGATGCCATATAACTTTTTTCCAGCAATTCTGAGCATAAAAAAAAGGACCACCAAACCATGACCACACACAGCACAGCCACCCATCATCTTTATACCATAGGAACTCCCGCATCCAAAAATTAAACACAAAAAACTACGCTTAAAAAAAATCGCGAGTCTCCCAATTACCGGCTGGAAAAAATCTGCACATAAACTGAAGCACTTTACATACCAAAAGGCCCTTCCACTCGTCCCTGGGTGGTCGTGGTGAGGGGGTGTAGAGGTGTAAGGGTGAGGGGGATAAGGGTGTAGGGGTGAGGGGAATAGGGGTGAGGGGAGAGGCAGCAGAAGCAGTTTGTCATGAGGCACCTTCCGCCCATCCGTCTAGACCAGCTCACCTTGATGGCGGAAAAATATCAATTATGTACCGCCTGGGATACCCTTTACAGATTAAAAGGGGGAAGCGCGGAGAGAGGAGGAGGAGGAGGAGGAGGAGGAGGAGTAGGAGGAGGAGGAGGAGAGGGAGTTGAAGAGCTTAGAGAAGAGGGAGAAAGAAGGAGGGGCAGTGTTAGAGGGTATGGGGGTCAAGGAGGGACGAGGAAAGCTTAGAGGCATGGTGGAAAACAGGAAGTGATTTGTGTTTTGTTTTCATTTCCTTTCCCTTTTCTTCTTTTTTCTTTTTCTTTTTTACTCAGGAGGGAAGGAGATGGAATAGGAGATCATAGCGGTGAGGTTGGAAGAAGAAGGCGTGATGCTGGGGGAGAAAAGGTGGGGAAAGAAGGGCTGGAAGAGCTTACATGTTGAAGTAAATGAAACAGATGATGGTAGGGGCGAAATAGAAGACAATGATGGATTCGAGGAGCTTAGGTGAGCTGTGTAGAAGAAGTGGTGATGTTGAGGGAGATGGAGAGGGCAGGTGAAGTTGGATGTGGGCAGGGGAGGGCCCAGGGACGCTTACATGGATGGCAGAAAGAAAGAATGTTGAGAGCGGGGGAAGGAAGAAGCTTAGAGGTAAGGTCGAAAAAGAAAAGGGACTGATATAATTTTTCGCTTACGAGGGGGAGAATGGTGGGAAGCAAGGCATACAGGAGGAAAGGGAGGATAACAAGGATGGCAAGAAGAGAGTATGAGGGGAAGGGAAAGAACTGAGGATGGGGGTAGGGGAGGACAGAAAGGAAGGGGTAGAAAAGGGAGGGAGAACTGAAGGGAAGCTGGGAAGGAGGGAGAGAGGGGTATGTGGAAGGGGAATGGGTGATGTGTGGAGGAGAGGGAAGGGAAGGATGGGAAGGGAGGGGAAGGGGTCGTTAAGCTGCACAGGGAGGCTGCACTGGGGTGAGAGTGAGGCGAAGAAGTGAGAATTGGGGAAGGAAAGGGGACGAAAAGATGGGAAGATTTGTGAAGGAAAAGAGGTAAAAATGGGGAGGAGGGACGAAAGATGGGAAGAGATGGGATAGAGAGAGGGATGGAAAATTGAAGACAGAGGCAGGGATGGAGGGAGAAAAAGATGAGGAGAAAGGATATGAGGAAACAGTTTGAGGCGAGAGAAATGGGATGGTAATTACAGAAAGGGAGGGGGGAAAGGAATGGAGACTACGATGGAGGACGGGAGAATGATGAACGAGTGAGGTGTAGTAGGATGGGATGAATATACAGAATGTGGGAAGTGAAAAGAAGGGAGGTATGAGGAAGAGGTAGGAGGGGAATAAAGGGAGTGAGGGGGAAGGAGAGAGGAAGAGAAGGGAGGAGGAGGGAGGAAGGGAAGGGGACAGAGGAGGAGAGGAAGGGAAAAGAAATGAGGAAGAGGAAAGGAGGAGGAAATTAGGAAGAGAGAGGGAAGGTGGATTAGGAGAAGGACGGAGAGAGAAAAGGGGAATGAGGAGGGGGCAGAAGGGAGGGAAAGGGAGAAAGAGGGAGAGAAGGGAAGTGAGAAGGAAGATGGGAGGGAAGAGGAGAGAGGAGGGAGGAAAGGTGAGTGAAGAGAAGGGGTATAGTGTTGGAAAATGATGGAGGAGTTGGAGATGCGGAAGAAAGATGGAAATGCGTGGATTAGAGGGAAAGGTAATAATTATACGTCTTAGTTGGGGAGAAGAGAAGTGGAGAAGAGGATGAGAGGACTGGGAGAGAGGATGGGAAAGAGCTGAGATGATAGAGAGTGAGTATGAGAGAGGAGAAAGTTAGAGGAAGAGAAGGGGAGCCGGAATGGTATGAAGGAAGGTAGAAGAGGGAGATTAAGATAAAAATGGAAGACTAAGTGGAATGAGAGGTGAAAAAAAAAAAAAAAAAGCGTGTGGAGGATAATAAAGGGCTGAAAGAAAATTTTATGGAGGAAGGAGGGGAAGGATGGAGAGAAGGTAGGAAGAAAAATGTGGCGAAAGGGAAGGAAAGGTTAGAAGGAAGTGCAAGTAATAAGAAATGCAGATAAGAGTAAAGGGGAATAATGGACATAAAATACTGACAAAAGAATATGGAAGATAGGGTAAGAGGAAAGCGGGAAAGACAAAAAAGAAAGACATAAAAAAGAGAAAGGGAATATAAAGATGAAAATTGAGGAAATAAACTGAAATAATCTACTACTGGTAACGTAAACAACAGATGAAAAAAATTTGACCTTGCCTTGTGACCTTGACCTTTGTTTTTAAACTTTAATCCCTTCATCCTTGGCTTATCCTCAACCCTTCCACAAAGTCTGGTCTAATTAGGATGCAGATCGTAAAAGCTGACCGTGCCATGTAACCTTGATCTTTGGCCTTCCCCCCCCCCCAAATGTAACAGGTCAACCCTTTGGCTGATCCTCAACTGTTCCACCACGTTAGTTATAAATCAGAACAAGATTTTCAGCTATATTGTCCATACACAGACACAGCCTCGTCGAACTTCTGACCTTGCCCCATGACTGTAATTTTCTACTAATATTCTCAAAATCGATACAGTTCGTTCTTGTCTTCAACCATTCCTCCAAGTTTGGTCAAAATCGGATCAAAACGGAATGACTACCGCGCCATGTAACCTTAACCTTTGACCTCATGTTCTGAGTAAATAGGTCACCCTGATGATTGGTCTTTCGTCTTTCCATGATAGTTCGAAATAGGACAAAAAATCTATAAAAAAAAAAAAAAATAGTACATTACATTTCTGCACCTGAATTACTTAAGAAATTACATAAACAAGTCAATCAACGACAAAGAAACCTGTTGAGAGAGAGAGAGAGAGAGAGAGAGAGAGAGAGAGAGAGAGAGAGAGAAGGGGAGTGAGTGGTAGAAAAAGAAAGGAGGGGAGAGGGGAGGGGAGGGAGTAAAAGGGTGGACGTTGGGAGAAAAATGAGGATTAAGGAGAAAATCCCCCTCCCAAGACTACTGTTTCTTCCTCCCTCCCTTACTTCATCTCTCTCTCTCTCTCACCTGTTCCTCCCCCCCTTTTCACACTTTCCTTCTATATTACCGTTTCACTGGTCACCTTACGTCAGCTTTCTATTCTTCATTCTGTACTCAACCTCACTCCAATAGCGATGCTTCTGTTCCATTCTTGCTCTTTTCTCAGGCTTTTATTTAGCGTAGAAGAGTCTTTTCGAGCGGGGAGAAGTAGATATAGTCCTAATTTATACTCTCAATTCTAGAAGCGTCTCTATAATTAAATGAAAAATAAAGTTGCCTGACCGAATCGCGATGGAAAATGAATAAATCGTCATAGAAATCAAGGTGTCAGTACATTTTTCTTGAGTATTACCTTAAATCGTTTACCCCTTCACAACGATGTCGCATTTTCCCCGACTCTACTGCGTGCGCGAGGGGTGGGACAAGGCACACACTTTTTCCAGGGGTATGATGAAGAGGAAAATATGGGAGGAGGTTTAGGGAGAAAGCTTTCCCTAGCAAGGAGCACCCAATAATAGAAAATGGTTCAAGGTCTAACTATAGCATTATTACAGAAACTTTAAAAGACTATCTGTGGCATTATTTCCGCCGGATGTGAGCCTCTAGGTCTCGTAAAATCGCCTGGTATTTATTTTTTATGCCTTATTCAGTTTACTCTTGGTATTACAGGACCATTTTTACTCAGGTGACACCAATTGAACTGCTGGGGTTAATGAAGGATATTTTTAACCTCCCACCTTCGAAAAATGTCTCCCAAACGAAATAAACACAAATAATAGCCTTTTATCCTTTATTTTTTTACCTCTGAAGTAGGGTATTATCTTTTTAATTTACTCTTACGACTTTCTGAGGATTTCATTTACATTTGGGAAGATCTGTTGTGCTGAATGGGTTAATGTACACTATATTTAACCTCTCCAATTCGAAACACCTCGTAAGTTAGATAAAATCGTTCTGTGAGAGCAAGAACACACACACACACACACACACACACACACACACACCACATTACCAGTCTTCTCCCTCCTGCCTTCTTCCCCTCTTACTGTATCTCCTCTTTCATTTTTTTTTTCTCTCTCTCTCCTACGATTCATCCCAGGCTATCTTTTGGCTTCAAGAATACGATAATTTCTTTTGCTCTGTATTCTTTCTATCATCGGGAGAGGGACGCCTTCACGTGGTGTCACCGATATAACTGAGCGGTTCCTTTGTCTGGCTATACAAACGTGCCTCCACTTTTCTCATCCCACTGAAAGGAGGATGGTGCACTGCAGCAGGAGAGGAACTTATGCCTTTAGTTCATGGGGTTCACGCTTTAGTTGAACCTGGGGCTACAACAATAATAACAACAAAATATCATCATCTTCAACAAGAACAACAAGAACATGGTCATGATCATCATCAACAACGTCATTATCATCATCATCATCGACAAGAACATCAAAATCTACAACAACCACAACAACAACAACCACATGTACTACTACTATTACTACCACTACCACTTCTACCACCACTACTACCACTACTTTCAATCCACTTCCTCCTAACGTTCCTTCCACTTGCCCTTAAATTCCCTCCTTTTCCTCATCCTTCCCCCTTTTCCTCCACGGTTAATCTGCTTTTACTTTAATCTAACCTAAAACTGCCACTTGTCCACCTTCAATATTGAGCCGTGACAACAAGTGAACGCTAAAATATACAAGTCACGAAGAAGTGCTACGGCAAGGAAGTAGAGCCCTAACGCTGTCTTTATCTGCCACTGAGCTTCGTTAAATAATCCGCAAAGGGACGACAATTCAGGCCAGGTTAAGGAGAAAGAACTGTCACCAGAATCCCTGCCTCCCCACACCTCTAGAAGGCTGTGTGTGTATAGAAGTACGAGTAATAGCCTTGAAAAGCAGCCTCCACTTCTTTTACCTCCACCTCCCTTTACACCTTAACCTTTCCCTCCACATGCCCCCCTACTCCACTCTCTCTCTTATCTCTCCCCTTCCACCCTCACACTCCCTCCTATCCCTTTTATTCAATCCCTCACCCTGCCTCCTTTCCCTCCACACATTCTCTCCGCTTTCTCTTATCTCCCTCTCTTTCCACCTTCCCACTCCCTCCTACCCCTTACATTTAACCCCAGCTTCCCTCCTATGCTTCTCCATCCATCCTCCTTCGTCCTCTTCTTCCCCTACATACAACCCCTCACCTCTACCCCTATCCCACTTCATCCATCCTCACATACCATCCTTTCCCATTACACTCAACCTCTCACTCTCTCTACTTTCCCTCCACTCTCTCTCCTTTCCCTCCCCTATCCCACCTGGCCCTCTCTATCCACCCTCAAACTCCCTCCCTCAATTACATCAACCCCTCACCTCCCCACCTTTCCCTCCACACTCCCCCTCTTCCCCATCCCCTCACTCCATACGGTTCATAAGTGTAAAGGTAATGCCCCTGAGAAGCAGACTTAGTCCCCCCTTGATCCTCCAGTGGCCACGGGGGGCTCTCAACCCTCTCCCCATAAATATCCGGCCAGTCTTCCTTCCCCCCACCAAATTAAAGTCGCTAAGACAACGCCAGAGTGAGAGATGGGACGTTTTAATACCAAAGATTTTCCCCCCTACCTCCTGCTTCCTTCTCTAGTGCCCCACTCCCTCCTCCCACCCTCCGTTTTCTGAAACTTGACCTAACCTTTCTCTCTCTTACTCTCACATTCACTCACTCAGACACTTATCCACTCACAGTCACACACAAACACTCACTCACAGTCACATTTACCCCCACACTCACCTCCCCCCCACACACACACATCCTCACCCACACTCACTCACAAATCTCTCTCTCTCTCTCTCTCTCTCTCTCTCTCTCTCTCTCTCTCTCTCAGTACTACCTTCTAACAATACAAAATCGAATTCAGTCATTTGCACAATATGCCATTTCTCCCTGTTTTCTTGTACGAAGCAAAGTCGAAGAGCTTAGACTGCAGTTTTCTTTTTAATATTCCTTTTCTTAAACTTCAATGACTGCGGAATAAAATTTTCTATTCACATTAAACCTGACAACCTCACATGAACTGTAAAATCTGCATATATTCGTAACTCTATGTAATTCTAACTGCAATCTCTGCTTTCTCATACTTCCTGAGTGAAAGAAGTTGCTCTCTTTCTATTAAGGCCAGACCACCTCATAGGGACTGCAAGCCCTGTATATCTACTTAACTCTAGCTACAATCTCATCCCTGTTCTTCTCATATGTTTCCGTAACTGTACAATAAGTTACTCTATTTCCGTTAAGGTCAGATCACCTCATAGGGACTGCAAGCTCTGTATATCTACGCAACCCCTTGTAACCCCAACTCGGCTTGCCTTTCTGTGCCTCTATCAATCCCTTTCTCTCGCTGTCCGTCCCTTCCTCCATCACATTCTCTCACCCTTACACGACATCGTTCCCTACCATCACCCGTCGTAGCCCCCTCCTGCTTCGCTTCCCTTCCCCAGTTCGGAGCTTCGAATCTCCCGGGTCATCGTCGCTGCCCTTCTTGATGGACGGGGCCTCGAGGGTTCAGCCGGAGTTCGACGCGATTTAGAAGCACGAGAGGGAGAGGAATTCGCTCCGGGTCGCTCCAGTAGATTCGGAAATCGCTCGTACGCCGTCAAGATTCATCGGAACGGAATAGGAAAAGGCTTAGAGTTTCGTCCCAGCCTCCTAGTCTACGGAATATGTGTTTATTTTACATACTGAACAGGATGTGTATTTACCTTTCCTCCTGGATGATATGTGTATTTATTTTACATCCCAGACCATATGCATTTTTTGTTTACATACTAAACGATATGTGTATTTGCCTTACATTCTGAACGATATGTGTATTTACTTCACATACTGATGATATGTTTATGTCACGTAGAACAGCGAGGGAAAATTAAAAGAATACCACCAGATTTATTTATAAAATTACACATACCAAAAGGTCTAACAGTGTTAATTACTTCATACAGTGACGAATTCATAATAATAACACTAATAATAATACTAATGCTAAAACTAATAGTAATATTAATGATGATAATAAATAATAAAGTAAAAAACAAGAATACAAACACAAATTACGTTCTCGGTTTGAAGAGATTAATATTATTCAGTTCTTGTTGCTAACTTTCTAATGCTTTTTTCCTTTTACATCCTTCACTTATTTTTTTTTAACAATTTTTGCTAACTTTCCTTTGATATATTTTCTTTGCTTCCTTCCCTCTTTGTTTTTCACATTTTTTGCTAACTTTCTCGTGCTATTTATGTATCCTATTTTGCTAATGATGGGTTAGCACGAAGAGAAAGACCTGGTGCTAGACACAGATATATATGCACATTAAACAGGATACATCAACAGTGCTAACATGTAGTGCGTATCTGCAGAGTGACGCATGCAGTTTCACCAAGTATCGCTCTCTATCTATTTTCTGGGGCCGATCAGACTCTTAGATAAAGTTTGTTTTCGTCTTGTTCCTGTTAACCTATACTTTTTCCAGCTTCACTTGGCCCATATTTTCGTCCTTTTGCATTCTCATTTCACACAGCTCTGGCAGAAATGGACAATGCAAAGGCTGTATATCTTTTCCATGGCACTTCTTCGTCACTAGCATCATATTCAAGTGCTACTTTATTGTTACAACTCTGTATTCAAGATGGAGAGATGTCAATTTTAGGCCAGGTTAAAGCAAACAGAGTATAGTAGTGCAAATGGAGGCTTGGAAGTAATATTGGCAACAGGTGGTATTCTTGGGGAAGATTTAGACTTAGAAAAACATGCAGACCTTAATAATTACGCTCGTGGAGTCAATAGGCTTTCATCCCTATTTAAGGTCCCAATTTCAGTCCTAAATTTGACCAAGACAGAAGTATTGAGACCTTTCCCATCCTGTGGTCGATGCGGGAATCGAACCCAGAACCTATCGGTTACGTTTGTTGTATATATTATCCAGAGACGACTGGATACAGGGAAGACTTTTTCCGAGATGGACGGGTTAGATACTGCCTTCACTGGTCTCCTTCACTCCAAAATGCCTTCCTTAACTTCAATAAAACTTATTTTAATTGATATGGAATGCCAACTACGTCCACGTGCTGAATGGATTAACACTCTCAGACTCTCATGACTCAATTTCAGCTGAATAAAATTGTCTGTTCTTATCTGGAATTGAATCATGGGATGGTCAGTGGAATAATTTTTAACACTTTCATGCTCCTGTTACTCTCACTGCAAAAAAAAAAAAAAAAAGGGGGGGGGGGCGTTTGCGGGAAAAGAATACGAGAGAGGATACGACAAGAAGAGAATTGATGTGCTGTACGTGCATCTTCTATTTATATATTTTTTTCCAGGCTCAACACGGGCAAGGAAGAGAAAGCCCTACAGAGGCAGGCAATCAAGAAGCACAAGTTATGAGGGAGCGACGGTCAGCACGTGCAGGTCTCTTCCTGTGTCAGTGTTTTCACAGCTGATGAAACTGATGACTTGCCGCTTACACCAACGCCGTCTTCGCTTCACCGCCTCCGCTGCACCAACGCTCCTTCCCCCTACCTCCCCCTCCTCCCCCCTACTTCCACTCTCCTCCATCAAGACACTCAGACACACACCCTTCCTCCATATCACTCCAACTTCCCTTCATTTGTGTTTCTCTACTCTGCTCCTGCCTTCACCTACAACACTCACCCATCCTTTATTACCAATACCCGCCCAGGAGGGGCTGGGGGACGGGTATTGTTTTCACTCGGTTTGTCTGTTTGTTTGTCTGTCTGTCTGTTAACAACTGTACGCGAAAACTACTGGTGCGATATTGACTAAGCTTACAGGGATGATGGGCTATGACCCTCTGATCAGATTATTAAATTTTGGGCCAAACTGGGCCAAAACAAAGGCTGGAAGCCCCCCCCAAAAAAAAAAAAAAAAAAAAAAAAAAAAAAAAAATCGTTTTCTCGCCAGTACCCTTCAAATTCGTCACATCACATGAAAGTAAAACCCACAGGTGCATCTTTCAAATCTGCATCCTATAACATACCTCATTATATCGGAGGGGTCACCCCCCAGTTAGCGGTAAGGGGGTCAATGTCAGGTGGGTCGGGCCTAAAATTTCAAATGGGCATAAAATCGTCAATTTTCACTCGATTTACTTCAAATTTGACATGTAACATTTTTGACTAGATATCCTGTTGTGTTTATACGTCAGCACTAAAACGACTGCCGGGGATGGGTTTGCTGTGCCTTGGCACCGCCTCTTGTATTACTTTTCCCTTCATTTGCGTTTCTCTTTTCTACTCCTGCCTTCGCCTACAACACTCACTCATCCTTCGTATTCCTTCAGTTCCCATCAACTGCGTTTCCCTGTTCCTATCGTCGGTACTGGAGAGGGACGCCTTCACATAGCATAGATAACAGAGCTGCCCCGCTGCCAGGTTATACAAACGTCCTTCAGTTTCCTCCTTATCCTTCCCATATATTTTGCATTAGCTTCTTCCTCATACCACTCAACATGCTCCTCCTCCATGTCTGTTCCTTCCTTCATATCACTTCACTCTCACTTCATCTGTTTCTCTGTTCGGGCCTTCACCTGTTACACTCTTTCCACATCACTTTTCCTATACACCTTTCGCTCCTTCCAGCCCTCCCCCCTCCAATTCAAAATTTATCATGCCAACCATTCATACAACAGCAATTCCTCCCTCGTAACTGTCTACTCTTCATTCCAATACACTTCTGCATTGCTCTTTCTGTCATACTATTCAGTTCCCCTTCCACCACTTCTTCACTCGCTCTTCCACTTATCATAAAACCTTTCTCACACAATCAAATCTTCACTTTCTCAGACTTACTCATTCCCTCACCGTTCTCTCTCTCTCTCTCTCTCTCTCTCTCTCTCTCTCTCTCAACGACTCTCTTCTACCTTTATGGTCACGACTTCCATCTTATCATCAGACTTAATTTCCTCTCCAGTTCCTTCATTATTCTACAAACTCATGTTGTTATTATGCTGGTATTTTCCTTTTAAGTAATCAGCCAGTCAATCAACCAACCAATCAATCATCAATCAATCAATCAGTCACCAATGAATGCGTTCCATCCTCCTCACTACACTATCCCACTGCCCTATTGTCCTTGATACACTATTTTGCCCTCTATATCTACCCAAAGATAACATGTCACCATAACGATACGGATGATAGTGTCAATTAACCCTTTCACTCTGACGACGTGGCCTGCATGTTATTCACGCCAGACGATTTTATTCAACTTCGGATGGTCTTTTAGCTGTGAAAGGTGTTAAGGCTATATCTAATCCCTTCAGTGCGAAAAGCCGCCCCTAAGCAGAATAAAATCGTCTGAAGATAGAATGACTAGAATGAAGAGGACATTACGTATTTAAAAGGATAAGGTAGTAAAGTGTAAGTGGTCGGATTATGCTCTTTTATTTTTTTTATTTTATTTAGAGGTTTGGATCAAGGTTTAAGCACGTAAGCTGGATAATAGCGTGTGAAGATGGTTAGTTTGTGTGTGGATGGTTAGTGTGTAGGAGGCATACTAACACTCTCAGCCTCCTATTCCTCACGCTCAGGTGAATATAATCGTCTGGTGTCAGCTACGATGTAATACTAAGGAGGATATGACCACGAGAGGGTTAGGGCGTGTAAGGCATCTGAGAGTATGTGATGTGGAGGAAGTGGAAACATTGCACTGACCACTTCAGCCCTAAGACATAACTTCGTATTTTCTTCCTACCTCCAGACTATGATAATTTACTTTGGTGAATCTTCTCGCTATGATAGGGGACAGGTACAAAGTTCATCTACCTCCTCTAGTACGATATGTTTCTCCCGTGCTAGAAAAAACAGAGATTGGTACAAAGAATAATCAAAGTAATAAGTTTGATAGAGAGGGCTTATGACAGTAATGGGTGTGAGGGCAAGTCTGTGTACAGCGGAAGGGTGTACGTATAATACAGTTTTGGACTGAACAGACACTGCCTCAGCCTATACACACCAGTCTGGGTAATTTCTGTCTGACGCGTTACAGTGGGGGAAAGTGAGGAAGTGGTAGCAGGTGGGGGTAAGTGGGAGGGGAGGTGCTGCCCCCCTCCGACTTCCCCCACTTCAGTTCTCCAGAAACTTACCAAGGCAGTGTCTCATGTGTCCGCAAGTGTCCACATGTCATCATAAGGCAGTACTAACACGCCATGAGCAACAGGGTAGGGATTACAGCGTTTTGTGATTTTTGTTTTTGTCTTTTTCAGTAACCTCAGGAATAATCACGCCAGAAGCCTCACCACACCTCACCCTCCTGTTCTGTGAAGCACGGAGGGTGAAGAGCCTCCTCCCACAAACCACGCTACTTTTAAAACACACACACTAATGAAAACATAAATAAAATTTGCGGTTTAAAAACTCTGCAGCACGAACTGTTTTTTCGCCCAAGTACATTACCCTTAGAGCTTTTTTTTACCCTTTTACCAAGACTAATATATAATGCTTCTTAATCCATTCTCTTGCCTAGTTAGCATAGTTAGCCGAGTCTACGAAGATTTCACAAGTGGCTTCGTTCTGTTGCACATATAAACAAGTAAACAGTGAAGAGAACGTACAGTGATCACAAGCTTGTTTTCTCGGTCTTGATGGATGACTTGGTCGGTGTACGTGAAGACGCTGTTGCTGTTGTTGTTGTTGTTGTAACCCCACGCTCATCAGGACGCAAACCCAGTGGACCGCAGGAGACTGGCCACTTTAACGGGTCGTTCCCGGGGATCTTTCATTAAGGTCATGTTGAAGGATTATGTGTTGTGATGGTGTGAGTGTGGTGCATGTGGTGTGTTGTGGTTCGGGTGACTGTGCTGCAATGTGGGCAAAGTGGATTGTCTGTGAGCTTAATTTTGTGTTGTCGTTGTGGCAAGGATGTGCGGTAACAGCATCGTAATCTGGATAGGTGGGCTAGGCCGGTACCTCGCCTGCTGAGGACGCGCCCTAATCATTTTTCCTTAGTGATTTATTTCTTGGATACGGCTAGTTGATACCAATTTGTATTTTATTTATACTGAAAATGGTGGTACTGAAACGATTTAAATGACATAGAAGAGGATGGTAAGGAATAACAAGTAAATAAAATTTCTTCATGAAAGGTGATAGAGAACTTCCATTACCGACGAGAATAAAGGCCCTAGTGGTGGTTTGGATATGTGAAGAGGATGGAGTGAGAGACTGACGAGGAGAGTTTATGTAAGCCAGGTGGAGGGGGGAGAGGGAGGGGGAGGCCAAGGATGAGATGGAGGGATGGAGTAGAGAGGTATATGAGAGAGGGGGGGGTGAGCTGGGAGCAGGGCCATGAAATGGCGGGGGACAGGGCGACATGGAGGCGATTTGTTTGTGGCCACCCCTTAAGGGATTAAGGCGTCTGGCAATAAATAGATAGATAAATTGTGTTTTTCTAAGCAGGGCAGTTTCTGAGTAGTGGACGTCTGGTGGTGGATCGTGAAGGGTACTGTTTTGTTGAAGGTTTGGGATGGCGGCAGTGGCCTGCGTTTATTATGTAATTGTGAAGGGTAGTGTTGCGTGGAGGAGTAGGGATGTTACCGAGAGACTCCATGTTGGGATTTTTTTTTTTTTTTTTTTTTTTTTTTTTGTGGTGAAGGGTGATGGAAAATATCAAGAAGTATAGACAGTTTTCTGCTTTTATATCTATAGTACCTTAAGAATATATTTTTCTCCTATTAAAACATGAAAATTTTTACTTAACTTACGGAAAATCTTTCATAGTGAAGGGGAAAATATACTACCACCGTCACAGTCCATTCGCCAGTAAAAAAAGAACGTTCGGGAAATCTTTGCAAGCCATACGAAACTGCAGTCCCTTTAGCGCCAGAATTCGAAACCTGGTGAGGGCAACTGACGTCACTAGAGTCGTGTGTCCATTCACCGTGTGTGGCCTAGTTGGTATGTGAGTGATTAGGGTAACAACTAGGGGAGGTACGTGTAACTGTAGTAACCTGAATGATGCGTGGCCTTGTATCCCGGAACAGTGGCTGACTAACCCACCACAGGCTCAAAGACCTAAGTTATACAGATGAGCACAGTGGCTGAGGGTTTCATGGGCGTCTGCACCTGCTTCTAGCTATTTGGAATATGTGCAGCATCCAGTCGTGAGTAACTCTGAGCTGTTCCTCGATTTCACAGTCTAGACTCTGAAGGCTATGTGACTTCGGCCACTGATGGTGCGTTTTTGCATATTATAAATTTTTCAGTGTTTATGAGTACTAACTGGTACAAATTATGGATTACAGCCCATCCTATGACTGCTGACTGTGTGATCCCTCAGTGTTTTATTGATGAAGTCGCCAGAGGGGGAGTTGGGTCTCGTTTTTCGTAATACCATTGTCGGAAGCATGTGACGTTAATGACAGGTTTTCGTCCCAGTGAAATCCATTCCTGGATGAAGTTTCTAAAGTGATTAAAATCTATGAGTTTTGGGAATACATATGAGTATGCAACCGTCACTGAGAAAACCAGAATGAAGAATACGTCCTTTGCGACTGAAATCCTTTAGGTCGAGTAAACAAATTTCGTGAACGTGCTGGTAAAGTTGATTTGATGTTTTCGTCTTCTTGTGTGGCTGGAGTGAAATGAGCAATCGTAAATGTCGATTTCTGACAATGGTAGGGATGATCTGAAAACTCTGTGCAATCAAAGCCATACTTCATCAAAAAGAAGGCGAGGCGGCGGTGGTTGTGGAGACGGGTGGCGGCGGAGGGAGGTGATGGTGGTGGCGGCGGAGGGGGTGATAGTGATGGTGACAGAGAGGGGGTGGTGGTGGTGGTGGCGGCAGGTGTGGGAGGGCATGAGCCAGGCACGGCACATTAACCAGCCGACATCCAGTGGTCAGAATGCAGGTGTGTGTGTGTGTGTGTGTGTGTGTGTGTGTGTGTGTGTGTGTGTGTGTGTGTGTGTGTGTGTGTGTGTGTGTGTGTGTGTGTGTGTGTGTGGTGTGGTGTGGTGTGGTGTGGTGTGTGTGTGTGTGTGTGTGTGTGTGTGTGTGTGTGTGTGTGTGGTGTGGTGTGGTGTGTGTGTGTGTGTGTGTGTGTGTGTGTGTGTGTGTGTGTGTGTGGACAGTCCAGGGAGCTAATGGCCTGTGACACTCCCCCGCAGAGCTGTTCTCGTAGCTCGCACCTGCCAACTCGCCTTTTTTTTTTTTTTTTTTTTTTTTTTTTTTTTTTTTTTTTTTATAGGATGGTCAAATATCACTTGCAGTCTTGTGAAGGGGGAAGTGAAGAAGAGGCGAAGGAAAGAAGGGAGGGAGGGAGGGAGGGAAGTAGAACTGAAGAGGTGAAAGGAAAGGAATGAAGGAGAGGGATAGTGAGTGGTCAAATTAAGAATGGTGAAATCTGAGCAGCAAATCGCCTATAGGAAATCAAAACCAAATTTTTTTTTAAATCACTTAAGTTTTTGTGCACGAATTAAAATATGTTTGACGTTCCTACTTCATTCCTGATTAATGTAGTGTGTATGTGCAGTCTAACCACTTCCTATCCTCATACGCATTTTAATACTGATAATCATAAATCAGTGACTTTTCTACAACTTCTCGCCTTCGGTTTTTATATTACAACTGGTGGCGTCTTCCCTGGATGCAGTTCAACATGTATCATTAAATGGCGTGGGTGTGACGTCTTCCGTTCACCATGTACTCTCTTCAGTTTTGTATCTGATAATCGTCCCCATCCTCATTCACCCCATCATTCACCCCATACCAGTGTCTTAAATGCATGTATGATAAATCCATTGTCTTAAATGCATGTATGATAAATCCATTCTATCTCTTTATATTACTCTTATCGAAAAACAAACAAAACAAATCATGCAGCTTAACCAGACGGAAATTTGTCCTTCTGCAGCTTACTTCTTATGCATAGTTTCCATAACACTTCGTGGCTAGTACTAAAGTTCCATTGTTCATCTTTCGCAACAGATTATTATTCTAAAATGGAGATGGCAATTTTAGGCCCGACTTAAAGTGGACAGAGTATAGTCATGACAATTTTCATGTGTTCCCCTGTGCATCGCTTCAGACCAAGGAAAGTATTGATGAGTTAGCGATATTGCCCTTAGTCTAAGAGGAAACTCGAAAGCGAAAGGGAGCTGACATCAGGCAAATAGGTGAACTACACATCCAGGTACAAAGATAGTCTGCCTAAATTAAGAAGAGGTACAGAAAAAGAGAATATCTAAATTTACGCTCCCTCCCCCTCTCTCTCTCTCTCTCTCTCTCTCTCTCTCTCTCTCTCTCTCAGCGCTGCTTCTCTTTTATTCTTTATTACCTATTACAGTGAATTCCACTTTTCTAAACACGTCTAGGCAAAACTGTCCTATTTTCATTTGTTCCCCTCCCTCCTCTTTTCCCTTCACTTCTTAACCCATTCAGTACGTTAACATCTTAAATAAATTACTGCTAAAAGATCATACTCAGCTTAAGATAGATCCTCTGTCCGAAAAAACTAGAAACATTCACTACTATTACTTCAGTACGATGATACCTTTAATGGTTCTATTTTTGCTACCGTAGACGACATTTCTTTTGGCTACGAAAAAAAAAAAAAATCTAATTGGTTCCATGAAAAGCTCAATCGTATATTTAGATCATGCATGGACATTGGTGATCGGTACTGGAAGGTGTTTGGCTAATCCATTTTTTCATCTTTCTATGACCTCCTCATTTACGCTCCTTCATCCACTCTCATTTGCTTTCCTTCATACACACTCAGTTGCTCGCTCATTCATTCTCCTTCATCCACACTCTCACTTGCTCACTCATTCATTCTTCATCCACACTCTCACTTGCTCACTCCCATTTACTCTCCTTCATCCACACGCACTTGCTCACGCACATTTACTCTCCTTCATCCAAACGTTCACTTGCTCTCTCTCATTTACTCTCCTTCATCCACACTCTCACTTCATCACTCTTACTTACCCACAACCATACATTTACTCCCACATGGTTATCTATAAGCACTGGTTCTTTTATTTTAGTTATCATCGTGTTACTGAAAAGAGACATTAACCCCTAAAGGGCAAGGGCAGTTTTTCATGCTACACTTATTAATATCAAACGATTTAATCAATCTTAGGAATTACCTCTCGTAGCGAAGGGGTTAGAACTCCATGACTTCTTTCAGTGCAATAACGTCCATTTATACTGTTCTTATTTACATTGTGATTTTGTTGTCCTACGAAGCGCCTCTTTTAGCCAAGGGGAAAGGGGTATTTTCCAATGATTCGTATAATAACGTTTTTTTTACTATTATGAATATAAACAAACGGCTTAATTATCTTTGGAAGTGTCTCTAGTGGCGATGGGTAATGTGCACAGTTTCATCTCACTGTGCGGTGAATTTTATAGTAAAGTGAATTACACCCACATGTTAAAAAAAATATATATATATTTATTGTGAGAACAGGACAGTCTGAACCCAATTTTGATCTTGTTCTTACTTGAAGCGGGTTCAGATTGAGTTATGTGTTGTATCCTTACAGTAAACACAGCCTTCGTATAGAGTTATGTCTTTCATTATTACTATTCAAGCAAGCGATGCGAGCGAGATACTACATTGTCGGTGGATGGTATAACACAGCGCCAAAATTGGGTTGTTGGGGAGACTATCAGAGCTACAGCGGATCTACGTACATCGCTGTAAAATACATAAAAAAGTATGAGGTGCTACTTAAGTGACTTTTCTCAAAAATCACCATATCACCGAAAACATCCCCAAAGCGACAAACTGAGTAGCAGAACACACCACGGAAACTTATGGCTAATCTGTGCAAATTCCTGGAAAACTTATGGAAAAGGAATAGGTGTTACTTCAGTGGCTTTTCTCAAAATCTGGCACAACACTACTGAAAAAAAAAAAGACAAATCGAGCACAAAAAGTGGCCTATCTCTGAAATTACTGTCCGAGCGAGCGAAGCGAGCAAGAATTCCATATTACCGGTACATGTAGTTGGTTGTTGGTGGTCAGTAACCGGGTATGGAGGGTTCCTTCAATAAAATGGGTAGTAAAGAACAGCACCACCATTGTGTTAATCTCGTTACCTAACAAAGCCACCGCGGACCTCCGTACATCGTTAGAAAATTTATGGAAAAGAAACAGGTGTTACTTTAGTTACTTATCTTAAAATTCGCCAATATACTGCTGAAAAAGCCCCCCCCCCATCCTCAAAAAAAAGAAAAGAAAAACAAACAAACTAAGAACAGAAATGATCTCGGCAATGAACCAAGCTACAGCGGATCTATGCACACTGTGGAAAAACTACTAAAAATAAAAAAGCTTGCTCGCTCAAACATGTTCCACTCTTAAATGTTTTCCCTTGATCTCTTCTTTAATCTGGCCGCAGGTGGATGTAAACTGAGTAGATGATTGAATGACGAAAACAGTTGTACAAATACGTTTCAGACTGTTTGTGAAGATGAGGTAAAATCAGATAAACCAACGCTTCATGGATAATTAAGCCAGACAGACAGTGAGAGCAGCAGATTTTACACTTCCGAGATTTGCACACAGCCACTTCAGTCCGTAAACGCATTTTCTAGTTTACTAATACTACTAGATGGTTTTACTTGGCTCAGGAGGGATAGCTTGTACTGAAGAGGGTTCGAACGCAACTGGCAAGCCTCTCTCTTTCAATGGGAGCTGGAGAGGGGTGCCTTCACGTGGTGCCACTGATGTAACTGGGTGGTGCTGCTGCCCGGTTATGCAAACGTCCCTCAGCTTCTTCCCCATCCCCCAAAAGAAAGACTGTGAAATGCAGAAGGAGTGCAACCTCAGTCTGCTGCCTACCGGGTCCATGTTTGGGATAGGCCTGGGGCAACAACAACAATAAGAACAATGACAACAACTCGTCACCGCAGTAGCAGCTCCAAATTTGTCTGAAATGCGAACTCACTAGACTGCAGGCTGATACAACACAGCAGCTCTTCTGTTCGGTAATACAAACGCCCCTCAACTGTAGAGGAGTTGAGGGGCGTTTGTGTTACCAAGCGAAGCCACCACGTGAAGGCGTTCCTCTCCAGCGCCTGTCAACGGAGTCACGAAGTTGAGTAAAATCAGTGAGAGAAAGACACAAGAAGAGTTTAATGTCTTTACTTCGTTAATGTTTTAGACTAGACAGCAACCATTTTAGAGAGAAACCTGCAGAAAAAAAAAATCTGAACTCAGGTTTCTATGATTTACTCTCAGCTGAATCAAATCGTCTGGCGCTACGTGGAATAGAATAAGTGAGATTTCGCGACCATTAGAGGTGCCAATATAAATAAACACTCACTAACACCTTTTCCTAAGCGATTTAGTTTGCTAATTACACCTTACTGTCCTATTCTGTGATATATAAATCAGAACATCGCCATAGTCTGCATAAATAGCGTACAAAAGGATACTGATCAGCCATATCCAAAAATAAATCGGTAAGGAAGAGGTGTTAGGGAGCCTCCTTAGCCCATGAGAATAGAGGCCTTGGGGTTCCACGACTCACTCTCAGCTGAATAAAATCGTCTGGCGTAGCTGGAATAAAACACTGGGGTTCTCTCTACTACAGGAGGGTTTAATAAAATGGTTGGGGAGAGAACACAAGAGAAACCATTAAGTTCTTTTTATCTCTAAGGTTTCTAATTCCACAGAACCTAATTTATACAGAAACGTAATAATCTTTTTTTTTTTTTCCCTGAAATTTCATCCTACCTATTCTTCCTCCTTGTCGGTGAAGTCTATGCTCTGTTCACTTTAACTTGGTCCAGATTTTCGTCCTTTTGTAGCTAATTTCACGTAGCTCGATGGAAGACACACAATCCCACGGCTCTGTACCCTTTCCATACCACTTACTCGTGACTAGCAGCGTATTCTAGTGTTAATCTCTTGGTACGGTTCATGATTCAAGATGGAAAGATGGCAATTTTAGGCCAGATTAGATTTTCAAAAGTCAGGGAGTTATGTCACTACAAACTAATATAGCCAAAAAGGGTTTACATTCGAGGGTTTGTTGGGGTTTATCGCTCACATATTGCCACTCAGGGAGAAGCCACTGGTCACTCTTGCCTTAAATGTCGGGATGAAGTAGCCTAGCCCCGGGCACCTACGCTCTTGATAGGGCAATGAAAGTGGGTGGCTGATCGTTATATATCAATTGTATCTCTTGCTTTCCTTCTCTCTCTCTCTCTCTCTCTCTCTCTCTCTCTCTCTCTCTCTCTCTCTCTCTCTCTCTCTCTCGTGCTAATAATCGTTTAGCATGTCACACCTCATATTTTACGGATTCGATATTTTCCTCTTTCTCTCTCTCTCTCTCTCTCTCTCTCTAAACAAACAGACAACTCACAGATAAACACACAACCAGACAACAGACAGACAAAACACACACACATAAAATGCAGAAAAAGCAGACACAGACTAGAAGGCAGACTGATGAACCAGAGATAAAATGCTGACAAAACAGAAAAAAACGAGACAAAACAAACACAAAAAAACAGAAAACAGACAAAAGGCAAACGGACGGAGAACACAGAAAGACAAAAAACACAGAGATAGTGAACAGACAAACAGACAAAACAGATGCAAAAAACATACAAAAAAGACAAAAAAGCAGACAGACAAACAACAAACAGACAGACAAAGCAAACAGAAAGGCAGAAAGCACATAAAACAGACAAAAACACAGACAGACACCCAGTTAACAGACAGACAAAATAAACAGAAAGGCAGAAAACATAATTATAAAACAGACAAAAAAAACAGACACCCAATTAGCAGAGACAAAACAAACAGCACAGAAACCACAAAAAAAAAAAAAAAAACGACAGACAGAAGGACAGCAATGATAGACAGAAAACACACGCAGAGAACAGACACAGAAAAATAGATAAACAAGAGCGAGGCAGGCGGGGAGGGAGGGTATGGTGAGCAGGCAGGCGGGAAGGGAGGGTATGGTGAGCAGGCAGGCGGGAAGGGAGGGTATGGTGAGCAGGCAGGCGGGGAGGGAGGGTATGGTGAGCAGGCAGGCGGGGAGGGAGGGTATGGTGAGCAGGCAGGCGGGGAGGGAGGGTATGGTGAGAGGCAGGTGGTGTTGATAATCGCTTCGCACACACCGCCACGACCCGCTGCCTCCTAACCCGATAAATTTGCACAGTTTCTTGGCTCCTTCGTCACATTTGCTCCGCCGACCCACAATCAGAACGCGTCCCGGTCAACACTACTTTCTTCCACCATCAAAAAAAAAAGAAAAAGAAAAAGAAAAAGAGGGAGTCGGTGGCCTCTTCGCTCTACCGCGTCCAGAAGCCAAGGGAAGTTTCGAAATGTAACTGCCGTTAACAGATTCAACTGTCATTAACGGTCATTTTCTGTTTGAGCGCCGAAGGAAGGTAGACGCTGATTGAGAGGGAGAAAAAAACAGATATCTCGGGCTGAAAGAGGTAGGTAACTCTGCTAAAAATAAAGGAAAGAAAAAAGCAAGATAAAGTAGCTCTTGGCATGAATATCAATACTTATCTGTGTTTAAAATGGCAAAAAGTCATGAACGTTTCTCACACAGACGGATGACTATAATCCACACACACACACACACACACACACACACACACACACACACACACACACACACACACACACACACACACACAAATGCACTCCCACGCACTGACGGAGCCACAATATTTTTTTCTTATTCCAAGTCAAAAGCCTCAATAACCTGCGATACTGCCGTCGAATTATAAAGTTCTATTATTGTGTCACTTGAAGGGCCAACATATTCTACTGTACTATTTTTCACCGTAATCTCATGGCGTTAAAGACTTCCTGGCAGCTCTTCCTTATCATTTTATTTTGCATACTAATCTACACGTTGGTATTCTCTAATGTGATATAAAAAGTCTATCACACAAACAAAATATATATATTAAATTGTTGGATACGTTTATGTGAGGCTACTGAACGTGGTGAATGTTTTTGGCATATCCGATAGAGCCAGGATTCCGGGGGCTTGAATGATGAGGTAATGGAAGCGTGGCCCATTGGATTGTGCAAATTTGGGCTGTCTGGACACTGCTACTCCTCACCCTGCCCTACAGTGGGAAAGGAGGTCCGGATGATGATGATGCAAAGTGCAAGATAAAACACTAAGGACGATGTGTTATAGGTGTCGTAAGCTGATGGGAATATGAAGCTACATACTACGACACTAGATCTGTACTTTACACTCACACTTATAATCACACTTATAAACAGGGACGGAATGGGGGGGAAGGGCATTGGTTCCAGAAAGTTCAGACATCCCTCCTTTATGGACTGTGTGATTACTTCGTCCAGAACTCCACATTAATAAATAAATAAATAAATACAACTGCTTTTCGCTAGTACAGAAAGCAATCATTTAATCCACAATAAATATGATGTCAATGAAAAGGAAAACAGTGTATGTATTTCTGTCCTTGTATGATCTAACTCTACTGACGGGGCTTCAGGTACGTAAAATAAATAACACTTTCCCCTTACATACCTGCTGGATCCGCCCCCGATGCATGATCCCTTCAGTACTGTAATGTAATTTTAACTTTTCCTATACTCATTTTTTTTTTTTTTTTTTTTTTTTTTTTTTTTAATTGAGGCAAAGATGCACTTGACAGGTTGGTGATGATTTGCTGAATGCACCATGTCCAAGTAACATTTCCTAACCCAGATTTCCCCTCAGATATATGTTGTCAATTAATAATGCTAACAAGCAAAGAGAATATGAAGTAATATTGCAATCACCCAATCATCACCAACCTGTCAAGTGCATCTTCGCCACGATTAAAAAAAAAAAAAAATGAGTATAGTTCCTACCAGGCCATTCAAATCACCCAAGAAAAGACGTTCTGTATTGGTGTTAAATTAGATCCTTTATCATCCCTTTTCACTATTAACAAAGCCATCCATAGACTGAATAAAATCGTGAGATAGCTGAGAATACAACACCGGTTTCAAGATGCTCAGAATGTTATTTACCTGCTCAGAGTACCATAAACCAAGCTTGTCTACTATGATTTTGGCTCCGGCAAGAAGAAAAACGTAATTAAACCTTTTCAGAGAACGTCCTTTGTATAAATTTCTTGTTTAGACGATTTTATTCAACAGACGAAGGATCACTATAAATGGAAGGCTTAAAGAAGGTTAAATCTAATCCGCGTAATCCCCAAAGTCCTTTCCAAACTTTAAAAATCTCTGGATACAGCAGGAATACATCAGAAATCTCATCAAAAGCAACAGGTTAATCCCTTCAATACTGTATAATCTTTTACTTCATTTTTGTCATTACTAGACGTGAGGTTTGGGGAGAATTATGGAAGTGAGGGTTAGATATGGGCTTCATTATCTCCCTCATTGTTAGAGTTGAATGAAATCGGTGAATAAAGTCGTCAATGGGCCGTGTAATAAAAAAAGAATAAATAATAATAATATCTACATAACGATAACAACAACAACCACAATAATAATAATAATAATAATAATAATAATAATAATAATAATAATAATAATAATAACCATAACAATAACTAATAATAAAAATAATAACTGATGTACAGGGGTCAAAGCAAAATTCTGATGTAGAGGGACTGAAAAGAGAGGAAAGAGACAGCTTATCTTTTTCCCTGCAATGAGACTCCTTTTTCCTATATTTATTTTCCCATCAGACGATTTTCCTCAGCGCAGGACGTAACTCTTACACTGAAGGGGTTAGTAAATGTCCCCTCTAATCCCTCTAACTTGACTCTCTCCCTCCGAAACTGAATGAAAGAGCAGGCGGTAATGTAGTGGAGAAACGAAAGATTACTGCAAATGGGTTAATACTATACTCATTTCACTCTAACTTGGCCTAAAATTGCTTTCTCTCCATCTTAAATGCCGAGTTGCAACAAGAGATTAAGACTTGAATATGAAGCTAGTCATGTAGAAGTGCTATGAAAAGGATATAGAGCCGTAACACTATATTATTGCCAGGGGAGGGGAGGGAGGGGAAGGCCAAGGATGAGATGGAGGGATGGAGTGGAGAGGTATATGAAGAGGGGGAGGTTTCAGCTGGGAACAGGGGAGTGAAATGGGGGGACAGGGCGACATGGAGGCAATTTGTTTGTGGCCACCCTTTACGGGAATAAGGCGTCTGGCAATAGGGAGATAGATAGATAGATCATCATAAATAAGCTATAAAAGGACAATCAGGGCTAAGCCGACGCGAAAGAGCTATAGTTTGACCATTATATACTATGACGTCATTCTTACTACCCTCAGATGACCTTGATCAACCTCGTAAAGACTCCTCGAACTGGCGCTACGTATACTTTTCATTAATCCATTCAATAAAAAAAAAAAAAAAAAGCTTTCATATGTAATACAGTCGAGTGAGCATAAATTAAATAAACAAATGAATAAATAAATAAAACACAAAATAAAACTAAAAAGACATCACACTCAATGGATTTCATGTTTGCGAGGAAAATTTGAAGTGTTTGGTGTGAATGGTGATACTTGCATTTTTTTTTTTTTTTTTTAGTTATGAGGGAGGGAAAGGTGAGTTGGGGGGAGGGTAGTCAAATGGTGGGTGACAGAGCGACTTGGAGGCGTTTTGTCTGCGGCCACCCTTTGCGGGATTAGGGCGTCGGGCTATAGACAGATAGATAGACAGACTTCTATAATTGTGTCCTTTGTGTACGTACTGCATCATACCCTCAAAATTTAACCATCTGGCTGAACCATCATCTCCTCTTCATATTATTTCGCCTAACATCATACGCCTTTTGCTAAGCTGAAGAAAAACTCATGACACTAAAAAAAGTAAAATTGCTACGAATAAAATACTGGCTTGGAATATGAAAAATGTAATATATTTCATCTATATAGGAATGGTTTCTTTTTCAACTCACAGGAACTCACAGCAGCCAAAGGATTATTTTAAGTCATGAAACCCTTTGCATCTTTGAATTATTGAATCATTTAATTTTCAAACTCTTTAACTCTCTTTCTCTCTCTTACAGCAGGGTGAAAACAGGATCTGACTACTATTTTTGTCACCATTAACCCCCCCAATGGTCAGGACAACTTTAGTATGCTGTTCCAACCAACGCCCAACAATTTATCTGGGTAGGTCATAGAAGCCAGAGACAGTTAACTCCCATTCACCTTCTTATAAACAGCATGATTCTGGTGGGTTATACGAGCCTCAGAGTTAACTTCCATATCTTTTCTCCCCTCCTGCTATTCTCCCCGGCGCACCTGTCCACGGCCTTCTCCCCCTCTCCCCTCTTTACAGGTAGACACAAAGAGACACACCGCCCCACCTCCTTCACCCCCTCCACCCCCAACCATCACGGCCACGCTCCGCTACCCTCACCACCTGCCTCCCAAAACACACACACACACACACACACACACACACACGAGAGAGAGAGAGAGAGAGAGAGAGACTATTAACTCCATCACCCCGAGAACGTCTTTCACTCTATTCTTAACTAGCTCAAGATGTGTAGATTTTCACCACAGAGAATTAAAATCAATCTCAATCTCAGGCTCCTATGACTCACAGCTGAATAAAATCGTCTGGCCTCAGTTGGAACAGAAGGCTAGAGCTGTCCCGACCATGAGGGGGTTAGTGTCGTCTCCATTAACCCTTTCACGGCCGCTTCACCTCCAAGTATTTTACCTAGAGTAAGACGATTTCACTCAGGTAAAGGTGAGTGACAGAAGCCTGAGAGTTTCAATCATTTCCCCATTATGACTATTTTCTCATTACACATGTCAAGAATAATGTTATGGAAATGAAGGGCTTAAAACAATAGATAACATTAGACACTATCAGATGCTGTCAAACACTAGCACACACAAACACTACCAATCACTATAAAACACAGTCACTATCAATCACTATCAGGCAAACACTATCACAAACACCATCAATCACTATCAAACACAATCAATCACTATCAAACACAAACACTATGAATCACTATCAAACACAATATCAATCACTATCAAACACAAACACTATCAAACAATCAATCAATCACTACCAATCACAAACACATCCATCACTATCAGACACAAACGCCATCAATCACTATCAAACAATCATCAATCACTATCAAACACAATCACTATCAATCACAAACACTATCAAACACAAACACTATCAATCACTATCAAACACAAACACTATCAATCACAAACTCTATCAATCACTATCAAACACAAACACTATCAATCACTATCAAACACAAACACTATCAATCACTATCAAACACAAACACTATCAATCACTATCAATCACAAACACTATCAATCACTATCAGACACAAACACTATCAATCACAAACACTATCAATCACAATCAAACACAAACACTCTCAGTTACTATCAAACAATATCAATCACTATCAGACACAAACACTATCAATCACTATCAAACACAAACACTATCAGACACAAACACCATCAATCACTATCAAACAAACACAATCAAAAGAGAGAGGGGGGATCCAAACGGGGAGAAACAGACAACCACTATCAAACAGAGGCAAACACCGGGATTCAACCGGCCATATAAACACACCAACACATACACACACAAACATACACCCAGCACAAAAACACACAGGTACACACGGTAACCACAACACACCCACTTAGATATACACACACAAGCATACACACATACTTACACACTGATGCACGTACTACATAAACAAATGAGCATACGTAAACACACACACACACACACACACACACACACACACACACAGTTATTAATTTCCTTCTGCATACTCACAAATACACTCCTGCATCTCTCTCTCTCTCTCTCACGGTGCTGTCATGAAGGCTTAAGCTCACTCTGATAAGGCATAGTATTATAGGTTGGCGGGTAAGCCTCAAAGCTTCATGTCGCCCCCATGGCTTTGACGAGAACCACACAACTAGCTGCTGTCTATCGTGTATCTATCTTGTCTCTCTCTCTCCCATGGTCTCTATCTATCGCCTATCTATTGCCTGTCTCACTCATAACCTCTGTCTATCGCCTATCTATCGCTTGTGTCTATTCCTGGTCTCTGTCGCCTTTGTATTTTTCTTGATCTTTGCCCTATGTCTCTCGTCTGTTCGTTGTCCATGGCTCTATCTATCGTTCGTGGGCTACATCTATCGCGGTTCTGGCATCCATGGGCTTTATCTATCGTCCATGGGGTATATCTATCGACTAACATCAACGACAATCTATCGTTTGTCTATTGTCATTCATGGTCTCTGTCTATCGCCCACGGTCTCTATGTAGTCTGTCACCGAAGACCTCTATATCTATCGGCTCTATCTATCGCCTGTGGGCTTCATCTATCGTCTGTCATGCGTGGTCTCTATCTATCGTGTCATGTGTGGCCTCTATTTATCGTCTGTCTGTCGTCCGCTGGCTCTATCTATTGTCTATCTATCGCGGTGTCTATTGCCTGTCTGTCGGGGCAAGCGGCCGTCCATCGTCTAAATATATTAATCACGACATATTTATCTATCCACCATGCTATCATTGGGGTATCTATCGGTGTGTCTATCTATCGCAGCAGCTTTGTATCTACTGTCTATCTAATATTTTTCTATCTCTTCAGACCAAAGACGTTTTTTTCTCTTTTAATGTTACTCTCAGACGATTTCATTCAGCCTGTGAAAAGCTCTTGTAGAAGGGGTTAGTGATGGCTATATCTATCTATCTATAGCCCGACGCCCTATTCCCGCAAAGGGTGGCCGTAGACAAAACGCCTCCAAGTAGCTGTCACCCACATTTGACTGCCTTCCCCCAACTCACTCTTCCCTTCCCTCATATACCTCTCAACTCTATTCCTCCACCTCATCCTCGGTCTTCCCCTCCCTCTCCCTCCCTCCACTTCACCTACATACACCCTCTTAGTCAGTCTTTCATTCTCAATTCTCTACACATGTCCAAACCACCTCAGTGTATTTCTCCTCACTTTCTGAACCACCTCCACATCCACCCCACAACGTTCCTTCATCTCTTCATTCGTCAATCCCTATGTATCAAGACGGTTCTCGTTAGTTTAATAAAATCGTCCGACATTAGCACTAAAAGCATGAGAAATACGCACCATCGTAGTGAACGGGTAGGGTACGGGTCTAAAGCAAGTATATTTGTCAGTTGTTCATCGTGTTTACTCGTACTGTCTGTGAGGTAAGTCTGCTGTTTTGCTATCTATCACTGCTTTTATCTATCACCATTAACTCTCTCTCTCTCTCTCTCTCTCTCTCTCTCTCCAATGCTAGGAAGAAGGAACCAAAGGCCACGTCGTTAACATTTTATTCCTCTTGCCGTGAGATAATTTTACTCAGCTTAGAGTTTTCGGACTGAGGGGGATGAGTGTAACCTTCATTCTATCTATCTATGTATCTACTGCCAGACGCCTTGATCCCGTAAGGGGTGGACACAAACAAATCGCCCCCATGTCGCCCCGTCCTCCGCCGCTTCATTAACACCATCTTTACAAGAGATATGTCATAAACTGAATAAAATCCCCTGAAAGTAGTAGGATTCAACCCCCAGAAAGCGTCCTCTAACTTAAATGGTTATGGAAAAATGAACAAGATAATAAATTCCAATGAGAAACTGAACAAAAAAATTAATGTAACATTGTGTAATTTCCATATTTCTAAGTCGACTCTTCATCACATGCACTAATCCGTCTATCTATCTATCTATGTACTGTATCTATCTATTTTTATATAAGAAAATACTTCCTATTTATGTATTTTGTATCTTTTTCCTTTTCCCTGATTTCCTTATCGTTCTCTCTCCTTCTGTTGTTCTCTTCTCCGTAAACACCAACAAATTCTCTCTCTCTCTCTCTAGCTATCCTTGTCTCGAACGTCTCCAATTATACTAAATCTTTTAATACCGACATATTAAAACCGGACCACCTAGAAAAGAACTCAGGGTCCGTGTAGTTTCTCTCTCTCTCTCTCTCTTCCCTCTCTCTCTCTCTTTTCTCTCTCTCTTTTCTCTCTCTCTCGGGGTGTGGTGCGTGAAGCAGTGATACGCTAGTTGATTTGTGACTCCGCCGGCGACCATCCTTCAATTCCACGGTGTCGACTCCCGATTTCCCCCCACTCTCTCTCTCTCTCTCTGGTTGTGTGTGTGTGTGTGTGTGTGTGTGTGTGTGTGTGTGTGTGTGGTGTAAGAATAGCGTAGTAACTGCCTATTTCGTCCTAAGCCTCTTTTAATTCCGTATTTATATTTCTATCCACCTATCTATCTATCTATCTACCTCCTGGACACACACACACACACACACACACACACACATTGACCTCTCTTTCTCCCTCCTATCTTCCTCCTCCCTTTCTTTATCCAACTCCCTCTGTATTCCGTCCCCTCTTTTCTTTCTTACCTTTCCCTTCTTTCCCCTTTATTACACCCTCTCTCCCTGCCCCCTATCCTCCCTCCTCTCTCCTTCCCTTTCCTCCATACTCCCTTTTCTCTCCCTCCCTCCCTCCCTTGCAGGCAGGGTGTGGAATTAGAGCAGGGGACACAAGGGAAATGAGAGGAAGGGCCTGACTGTGGGGCCTGAGAGGTGAGACGTGACGATGGCGAGGCAGGGTGTGGTGCAGGGTGAGACAGGGTGTGGTATGGGGTGAGGCAGGGTGTGGTATGGGGTGAGGCAGGGTGTGGTGTGGGTGAGTCAGGGTGTGGTGTAGGGTAAGGCAGGGTGTGGTGTGGTGAGGCAGGGTGTTGTGCAGGGTGAGGCAGGGTGTGGTGTGGTGAGGCAGGGTGTGGTGTAGTGAGGCAGTGTGTGGTGTGGAGTAAGTCAGGGTGTGGTGTGTTGCGGTAGGATGTGGTGTGCGATAAGGCAGGGTGTGGTGCAGGGTGAGGCAGGGTGTGGTGTGGGGTAAGGCAGGGTGTGGTGTCGGTGAGGGAGGGTGTGGTGTGTTGTGACGGTTTGGTATGGGGTGAGGCAGGGTGTGGTGTAGGGTGAGGCAGGGTGTGGTGTGCGATAAGGCATGGTGTGGTGCTGGGTGAGGCAGAATTTGGTGTGGGCTGAGGCAGGGTGTGGCGTAGGATGAGGTAGAGTGTGTGTGTGTGTGTGTGTGTGTGTGTGTGTGTGTGTGTGTGTGTGTGTGTGTGTGTGTGTGTGTGTGTGTGTGTGTGTGTGTGTGTGTGTGTGTGTGTGTGTGTGTGTGTGTGTGTGTGTGTGTGTGTGTGTGTGTGTGTGTGTGTGTGTGTGTGTGTGATTATAAAACAGTCACCAGTAATCCTCTCCACACGACATAATCTGGTTACCGTTACATGATCCGACTCAGCATGGGAGAGCAAGTAGAAAGTGTGAGGTGAGGGTGATGAGGGAGGTATGTTAGTATGAGATGGGTAAGGTGGATTCTTGGCATAGTAGAGTGAGGTTAGTGTGAAGTGGGGTAAGGCATATTAGTGTGAGAGAGAGAGCAAGGTGAGAGGTGGGACAGTGTAAGCTGGAGTTAGGTATATAATTGGTGTAAAGTGGGGTAAGGTGTGCAAGTAGTGAGGCTGGGAGCTGAGGTGAGTAATGTGAGGTGGGGAGAGGTGGTGGGGCAGTGAGGTTAAGAGAGGACTGACGTTGTAGGTACTGGTGAAGGGGAGATGCGACGGGGAGATGCAGGGAAAACGGTAGAGGTGGGGTGGATGGGGATGCGAATGTGAGTGATGTAAGACATGGTGTGGATTAGGCTGAAAGTTGAGGCTGTGATGGTGTGGGATGTAACAGGGGATAGTAAAGTGTTGGGTAAGGAGGTAAGAGGGTTGAGGATGAAGGAAAAATGACATTACTGAACAGAGAATAAATGTGAAGAAGCCGGGATGAACGTGAGGGGTATGATGGTTATGAAGGTGGTGAAAGTATATGTTTATGAGAGAAAGAGAGAGAGAGAGAGGCTGCGTCATGTGTTTACTGTTGCCTCTCTCTCTCACACACACTCTCTCTCTCTCTCAGATTAGTCAACGCTCATATCGCATCGTTTTCCAACTTTATCACGATGACGCCTACTTCACTCAGATGATGAATTATCTGTTTCATTCATGCACCTTTCAGACGATTGCTGTAGATTCAACTCAGGACAGACTTCGAATTGAAAGGGTTAATTGCAGACTTCATCAATCCCTTCACTAACAAGGAGTTCTCGTAACCTTAGTAAAACTGCTTACAAATAGCAAGAATAAAATGCAAAACAATGCCAAGGGATTCGACATGTTATTACTGCTGTATAAATTTGAAGGAGCCAGATGTGTTTTGTTCTCTGACCGTATTTTAAGCATCATATGAGTCTCCGTAGTAAATCTTCCTAAGCGATTTATTTTGTATTATGTATCTTTTCATCCTACTGGTCGTTAATGACATGAGTGGAATGAGGTCATGGGATGAGGCTGAATGGTCAGGAAAAGGAGAACGTGAATGCCTTTATATATTTAGGTTGTGTGATGAGCAAGGAGGAAAGTTTGGAGGGTGAAAGTTAAGAATTTTTACAGTAGTGAAGGAAGGTTGCAAGCACTTTGAGGACAGTGATAAGGAATAGGGACGTGAACGGGGAAGTAAAAAGGAGATTGTAGTGAATTACTGTCATATCCACTTTAACATATGGGAGTGAAGCTTGGAATCTGTTTGAAGGACATAACAGTGAGATGAGAGAAAATTTAATTTGATAGGAACATGTGGAATTATGTGGAGAGACAGGCAGACAAATGAGGAAGGTAAGGACCACTCCAGTTTTGATGTGGATGTGGTGGAATGAGTTTAACCTTGATACGATTTAGCCACGTGGAAAGAATGGCGAATGAGAGGCTGACTACGTGAGTATATGTGGGTGATGTGGAAGGGAAATGGGGGAAGGGTATACCAAGAATAAGATGGAGTGATGAAGTACAGAGGTATGTGAGTGAGGGTAGTGTGATTTGGAGGGAAGGCAGCGTGACAGCAGAGGACAGGATGGTGTGGAGACGATATGTTTAAGACCAGCCCCTCTGTGATTAAAGCATCTGGCAACAGACGTAAAGGAACACATGAGTGTAGCAAAGTATGTTAGTAATAGAAACATACACGAATATAACAGAAAATATCACGGTAGAATATGCACAGGAATGAATGATGAACGTGCTATGAAGTCTCCTTTGTCAGTAAAATTAAACCTCTTAGACAGACCTCTCGCCCTGAAGAGGTTAGAGGCATTCTCCTTTACACGATCACCATTTTCATTTTTCTTCCCCTGCCAACTTTTTTTTTCTATTCTTTTTCCAGTACCGTACATGATTTTCTTTAACCTTAGATACTACTAGAATTATGGCATTATAGACACTGCAACTACCTGTACAATGATGGCTTTCACACCTTCAGTCAGACGATGCATTTTCTTATACATAATTGCTCTCTCCACTCCATTTTATTGAGCAAAGTAGAGAGCAGTCCTATTCATCCTTATCATCACCATCACAGTCACTATCATTGCCCTACAACCACGTCCCACTAACAAGATTATGGTATTTAACATTTATCATCATCATCACCGTCACCTATGTTCTGATGAGAGAGAGAGAGAGAGAGAGAGAGAGAGAGTAGGACAGCCTGTGACAGAGGAAGGGTGCAGGGTTTAAGAAGTGGGAAGGGGGAGATGGATGGGGGAGAAGTGGGAAGGTGAGATGATGGGAAGGCAAAATGGGGGCGGAGAAGGAAGCTGGAGATGAGGTATAGAAATAGGTGAAGAAAGGGAGTAAGAGAGGGAGGATGAGAGGGGACGTGAAAGGAAGGGTGAGACGGGGGAGGTGAGAGTGAGGGTGAGTGGGACGGGGTTAGAGGGGGTGGAGGAGGAGTGATAGGAGGGCTGGAGGGTGAGATGACAGTGTTACGAAGGGGAGGTGGGGTGGTGGAAGGGGTGGGGTGGCAGGAGGAGGACAGGCAGTAGAATTAAATCAGTTTATGGGCGTCAAGACCAGGATAAAAAGTTAATCCAGGCCGTCAGACTCCCGGCGCCTGGAGATTACCAAATTTACCACCATCATTCTCGTCACCACAAGGAGGGGATGGGGGGGGGCGTGAGACAGGGGGGGCGGGGTGTACAAGGGAGTATGACAGATTGACAGACTGATAGATAGACCCTACCCAGACATACGACAGAGAAAATAGATAAATGCTTGGACATAGAGACGAAGCCCAGTTCAAATCTAGACTTACGCATGTACAATCATTGCAAATTGTTTAGTATGTGACGTGAAATTACTGATACGTATATATACACTTTTACGAAGGATAAGGTAGAGGCTCGAGGTAAAATTTAAGGTTCTTTGGCCCAAGGACGTCTTTTATATTTTCTTCCTGCTGCCTCGAGATGATTTGGCTCAACTTGGAAGGTTCTCTAATAGATCAGGGGTAAATGACTCCTGTAGTTGTATTATTATTATCATTATTACTGTTATTGTTATTATTATTATTATTATTATTATCATTATTGCAATGGTTTGGGCATATGGAGAGAATGGATAATGAGCGATTGGTGAAAAAGATAACTAGATCTGATGTGAGAGGTGTAAGGCTGAGAGGAAGACCACGAATAGGATGGATGGACAGTGTGAAGAGAGCGCTGGATGCGAGAGGGATGTCTGTTGAGCAAGGAAGAGTGGCTGTGCGTGACAGAAATAAATGGAGAGAAATTGTGAATGAATAAGTGATGACGCAGCCCTGAGGGGATATTCTCCCGCATTTGGTCTGATCAGCTAGTCAGGTCAGGTGCGGGTAAGGGGATGGGTCTGTTATGATGTGGCAGGGGTAAACCAGTTCTGCTGTCGGGCCCTGCTGCGGATGTCACTGATTGCATTGCCCAGTTGACCCTTGTGCGGTGTGGTGCGGTGAGGATCTGTCCGTTCTCCCCTTTGGGACTAAGATGCGAATGAATGTGTTTGAATGGATGAGTAAATGGAGAGTGAGTCATCCTGTCTCGGCTACCTCCCTTTCCTTGGGGGAAGCAGCCTAGGTATATAGATAGATAGATAGATTATTACTACTACTATTATTATTATTATCATCATCATCATCAATACACTGTCTAGCACTGGAAAAATATATATACATCGCATTACAACAGTAATTAATGGCAATGGGCGTGAGGATACGCAAAATTGAAACAGGAGGAAGACAATAAAAGAGTACAATTAAAAGAGGAGGAAAAAATGACGATAAAGGACAAAAAATATACGTAAGAAAGTATCATAAAAGCGAGATACAGAGGAGGACCGAGAGCACAAAGAGGCACAGAAAGACGAAACAACAAAGATTGAAAATAAAAAAAAAGAAAAAAGTAAAACAAGAGAGAGAGAGAGAGAGAGAGAGACCCAAGACGACCAAGGACAGCGTATGGCAGAGGGCCGAGGTATGATTTTAATGGGAGTGTGCATGGGGTATGAGGAGGACCAACATTACTATTCTGGCAGCGTGAGAGGGTGCCGGCAGCTCCAGAGATGAGAGGCTGCCAGAGAACACCTAAATCTTGCACCAGGCCAGTCTCCCCCCTTCCCTCCCCCCCCTCTCTCTCTCTCTCTCTCAGATGGTACTACACATCGTCTACTTTCAGCTATGTCCCTTTCATTTATCATTTTATTTATTATTCTCCTTATCTTCAGTAGTTATGCATTTAAAACTGGATTCATTTCTCTCCATGGATAGCACTGTTTTGCAAGGATTTTTATTTATTTTTCTCATAGCTTTAAGAGTACATACATACATTATCTCTTTCTATAAATGGTAAGAGTTGTTCCACGGCATATACATTTAATTTATATTATCTCGTCTGATGACCCCATGTTCTTATAGAAGTTACTGTACAGCTTATTCTTCTTATCAGATAAACTAACAAAAAGATACTAGTACTCCAGCAAACAACCTAATAAACAGGCTATGGCAATTATTATTACGACTTGCAATAGAAACCTTCACTTGCGATCTTCATTGATGAGCTGCTGTGGGTTAAAAAAAGAAGTGAAAAAATAATCGACTGCCATGTAAGTTCAATACTGCCCTCGCTACGGTGCACTGGCGTTTGGTACAGTGTTGTCCAGTGGTATATGGAACAAGTAGTGTCAGATGTACAGCCAACCAAAAGAGTATCGCCCTGTCTTTCCGCATATTATTCTGACACACGGACGATGCACTGTGATGTATGAAGTACCCTATTCTAAGTACAAATACTGTCCTTGGTAATTATTAAGAATCGATATCGCATAAATGGTCACACACTGGATGGACTGAGATAGATGGAGACGACTCATATCACGTCCAACCCCGGCACTGGGAAGAGAAGGACGATAAACGATGATGATGATCATGATATTGGATGGAATATTTTTTGAGGCAACTGGTTAATAGATTCACGTGCGTCTGCAAAACTTGCTCACTTTCACAACCATCAATCCCCAGGTGTGCGATAGTTTTACGGCTGACTGTACGATAATTAAAGGCGCGAATCACCTGTCACTCATTACAAACTGTTGAGGAATTTAAGGACTTTTTATCACACATATTAGCGACTTCATGTAACAGCTTCTTGTCGTTGAAGAGACGTGAACCAAACAAGCGAAGTTCATAGCTAACAATTTTCTTCAAGGATCTTCGACAATTTCTGATCACAAATTTGGAAAGACGAAATGAGATACAACTGAAACTAAACCAAATAAACATAGGTCATCAATATCTTAACATACTGATGTATTAAACTATCTACTGTGTACATCAATCTTTCTATAATTTTATCTATAACTCTGTATCTATCTAGCCATCCATCTAAGTATCTATCTATCTGGCTATCTGGAGTGGTGTGATGCTGGTGTGTGAGGTGTCTGAGAGAGTGGTGTGTATGGCGTGTCTCCCTGATGTGATGTATAGTCTCGAGGGGGTAGTTGTCCAGCCTGTGTCTCCCGCACCACACACCCGCCTCAGCCATCGCTTTAAAGCCACACAAAAATACCAAAGGCGATTTAAAAAGCCTTCCCTTTCCTTTCTCCCCATCTCCTTCTCCCCTCTTCCTTCCTCCCCCTTCCCCCCTCCTCTTCCGGCCCTCCTCTGTGGCCCATATCAGCCCCGAGTGTGTGCTGGGGAGAGGGGAGAGGGAAGGAGGGGGAGTGAGAGGGGGAAAGGAGGGATATAGTGTGTTTTCGTGTATATTTATGTTTATGACAATCCCGCTCCTCGTTCTGGCTTTCCTGCGTGACGGTATAAATTTCTAAGTGGATTCTGGCGGTTCCTTTTTTTCGGGGGTTAAGCTTTTCTTTTTTTACCGTAAAATATAGTTCTTTTTACGTTTTCTTTTTTTCTCTGTATGATCCGTATCTTTTTACATTATCGTTAAAAATTAGATATTATACTACATTCGTTCTTTATTATACTAAAACACCGACAATTTTTGTATTGTTCCTTCTTACAGAAAAATGTAAACTTTTGCTATTTTTCTCGCAGTAAAGTTTGGTAGTTTTTTAAGTCGTGTATTTTTTTCTTACAGCAAAATGTATATATATATATTTTTTTACATATTTTATTACAGCATAATACTTTTCTCTCTCTCTCTCTCTCTCTCTCTCTATTTTTATTTATCTATTTCTTTATTTATTTTTTTAAGTCGGCCTTTTTACCCCTCCTTACGGTAATAGTATTTCCCTGCTCAAGGCTACACTTTCAGCACCATTACTTCTCACTGGAGGTCGGAGCAAAGGAAGCAAGCGAAGACCTAAACAATGATATCCAAAAGCGTAGGGAAAGAAAAGATGTACCTAAAATTACGCTTAGCAATACACGGAGTAAAACCAGCGATTTTATGACCATGTAAAGCGTTTCTCCAACATTATTTTTTCAGTTATTTGTTTAAAGATCACAATCAGATCCCAATATATATGTTACTGCAAAATGAACTCAGTATAATCTAATGCTGACTTTATGACACAGGACTTTTTCTAACACAAATTCTTGAGGAACTTGTTAATATTTACAAAGAGACTTGAAATTTCTCGCCTATATTTCTTCTACTTTCATAATTATGGGCTTCATATATTAAATTCAGACACCAAAATATTCTTAGCAAAAATAAAATACTTAAGATATTTGGAAAAGTCATTATAAAGGAGGCTGTCTCTGGATTTGCCTCGACTCCCACTTTCTGACCTAAAACGGGGATGACTTTGGTTCGTATTCACGTAGGGTAAGGAGGCTCCCTAGCACCTCTTCCTTAGCAATTTATTTTTGGATATGGTTGGTTAATCTCGGTTTCCAGGTTATATATGCAGAGTACGGCAGTGTCTGAAGGGTTTTTATAACACGGAATAGGGCAGTAAGGTGTTATAAGCCAAATAAATCGCTGAGGAAAAGGTGTTAGGGAGCTTCCTTAACTGATGGGAATAAGGGCCTTTTATGTCTCATAACTTTACTACTGCCACCTCCTGACTGTTTTACTTATCTGTTAAGTTAGGAATTCTCTCTCGTACTCAGGGTGTTAGTAAGGACATTATCTTATCTCTCGTACTCAGGGTGTTAGTAAGGACATTATCTTATCTCTCTCGTACTTGGAGTGTTAGTAAGGACATCTAATCTCTCACGTACTTAGGGTGTAAATAAGGACAATATCTTATCTCTCGTACTTGGGGTGTTAGTAAGGACGATAATCTCTATCGTATGTAGGGTGTTAGTAAGGACAATATCTAATCTCTCTCGTACTTAGGGTGTTACTAAGGACAATACCTGATCTCTCTCGTACTTAGGGTATTAGTAAGGACAATAATCTCTAGTACTTAGGGTGTTAGTAAGGACAATATCAAATCTCACTGTTATATTTTTTTTCTAGACCGTAAAATTGACTGGAGATAGCAAGAATATTCATTACGCCATCGTGGTGAAGTGATATACACAGAGAATGAATTTTACTTTGGATAATGCCAGATACATGACGATTTATCTCAGTTTTAGGGGAAATATTGATAAAATGATCTTAAGTCCTACAATTCGAGGACGTATTTTATTTATTTATTTGCTACTGATGGTCTCTTATGCATATCAGAGGAGACATAATAAAATGAAGAGGTGAATAGAGTGTTTTTAACCCCTTCCTTATGGTGCATGTCACTTTATCTGAATAGAATCGTGTAGAAACAAGAGGGAATAGGAGAAAATATAAGCGTAATGAAGCAGTTAATACTCTCAGGCTATGTCTCATTCCCAGCTAAATAAGACGGTTGAAGTTACCCGAGATAGACTACAAGAGTTACCCTGACGATGAGATGGCTGACCACTTTTTACGACAAACAAGTCCCCATGCTTTTGAACTGTACCACGAATGAAGTTTTGGGGTACTATCTATCTTATTAATATTTCTAGTGCTGCTGTGAAGTGTTGGGATGCTGTGTGAGATGAAAGTCCACACAAAGAGCCTCATACGTACCCTCAGAGTAAAGAAAGTCTATTAATACATCACAAAGCACCAAATATAGCTCGTTTCCTTACAGTGACGTCGTTTCTGTTTCATTTTATCTACCACTAAAGTATCAGCTTAATTTCTCTTTCTCTCTCTCTCTCTCTCTCTCTCTCTCTCTCTCCCCGTCTTCCATGCAGAACACAAAGATCGCAAAGTTCAGACTCTACAAACCTGTTCTTTCCTAATAAAAATGAAGAAGAGAATGCCATTTCCAACTTTCGTTCATTTCGAGTTGCCTGGACAATGGGCAGAGGGAAAGACAGACTGAGGAGACAGTTCCAGAGTTTGTCAGTTACATACGGCAGCTACATCAATGACCAAATACCAGCTGACTTCTGCATTAATAAATTTGGACGGAAAAAAAGTGCTGCGGGTCCATCATAATCGGAGACAAATGTTAAGTAGAAAGTTTGTAAGTACAGTGTTTAGTGGAGTAGCAACTGAAGAGACATGCAATATTACAGAAGAGAGAGAGAGAGAGAGAGAGAGAGAGAGAGAGAGAGAGAGAGAGAGAGAGAGAGAGAGAGAGAGAGAGAGAGAGAGAGACTGGTGGGAGTTCAGTGAGAGAGAGAGAGTCGATGAGACGAAAAACCTTTGATTCCACCCTATTTAGAAGCGCTGTATGTGGTGAGCCGCCCACATGTAAGAGCCGTACTTACCCTACACATGAGCGAAAAAGGCCCTGTACAATGTCAGTAACTGAATGGGGTTAACAAATGCATGGATTTGGTTCAATACGCCTTGGATTGAAGATGGATTTAATAGATTTGGTTCAATACGCCTTGGATTGAAGATGGTTTTACTAGAGAAACAACGTGATTCTTTCGAGACAGATCACGAAAAAGGGAGAGCCATAACTCACAATTCCGTTTAGTAAAGACAAACGGACCTTAGTTTGTGATCATTATCCATATCCTAGTCCCAATATTCTAAACTAGATGAATAAGGCCTAGAAGCAGACAAGAAAAAAGTACTACAGTGCCTGGCAAGAAAGGGACACACCACGTACTCACCATTCGGGCCTTCTAAAGTCTAGGCTCCACTCCTCAGGCGAATCCATCCTTGCTAGTGGGGTCTTGTTGATTAAGTCACTCTTGCACCACCTGTAGGACAGAGGCATCCAATTAACAACCAAGTTAACACTGGGGTGCAAATTTTGTCCTGCAAACCTCCACACGTAAGTCTTTCATCTCCAATTTTTCGTCAGTTTTTTTTTTGCTTCCTTATCGTCCACATCTCGCTTTGTCACATAACCTTCTTCTTGATCTTCCACGCCTCTACCTGATCTCAAATTCACAAACATGCTCCCTTTTCACGACCCTGGTCATTACTATACATCTTTCATCTGTCTAGGCCCAGATTTTCGTCCATTTGCTGCATACTCCACGTAGGTCCGGGGCAGAGGAGGACATCTCTACAGCTGCACATCCTTCCTGTACTTCTTCGTGACTAGCACCATATTCTAACATAAATCTGTAGTTAGAACTCGGCATTCAAGACGGAGAGATGGCAATTTTAGGCCAACTCAGAGTGAAAAGAATATAGTCTACTCACCACAAAAATACATACCCCACGCAGTTGATGTACCAGCCATCGTTACTCCTCACTTTTGACTCTCTCTGTCTGTTTATCTGTCCGGATCTACTACCTGACACAGCATCCTGTGAGGGGTGGCCAAAAAAGACACTCAACACGACTCCTCTCTCTCGGACACATCACCCTCAACTACTCACCTCCACACCATATTTCCCCACCTTGTTTTTGGCGTACCTCTCTTCCCCCCAGCCACCACACCCTAACGCACTCCTCTGGTCATTTCTGGCCAATTCCTCACTCCTATTTTGATCTCTTCTTCCATGGATCTAAATACTTCTTATCCCAGCCTAGGGGTTAAAATAAAACTTTCACAAACATCTTTAATATCAGAGATCTGTAAGCTGCTTAAAACTGTTTAGATTTTACATTAGATTTAACTTGCACATCACACGTATTTCACCTTGCATACCACAAGCATTTGATCAGACATATACCTAGTTTCTCGGCAAAGCAAGAGTAATTAAATGAACTTAGATACGCTCCCACGCATTGAGGGATTAGGGATATGCTCACAATCCAGTTATTATTTCACTATACGGCCTCATCCACAGCTTCTAATGTGTATAAGTACTACGAAATTCCTGATTAACGTGATATAGGGTCAGTGTGAAAATGACAGTATGATACGCTAAACCTCACACAAAACGAGATAGGGACATAAAACTTGAGCGAAATATTAGGCTTGGCGTAGCTTAACTTGTCAGTGTGTTCCTTAGGGTGCGGCCACACTAGCTCGAAACATGTGATCGACGAGATGAAACGATGCACCGGCTTAAAGCTGCTGTAGTATCCGAGTTTGAACGTTGGATGGACCCCTGAGCCTCGTTTCCTCGTGGCCATCACATGTTCGGGGGTAAGAGTGTCCGGATCTTTGGCGAAATAAACGCTGGTGTGACGTAAATTTTGCTAATGTGTTGCCATCGTCACACTAAGAGAGTATTTTGGCCTAAGTCTGTCCACCACGCCCCATTACCTTCCCCCTCCCACAGCCTCGGTCCTTACTATATCACCGCGATCATATAACTGGCTTAATTACCCTTAATGGCTTTCTAATTCAACCATAAACGTCATTCTAACACGACACACACACACACACACACATACACACACACACACACACACACACACACACATACACACACACACACACACACACACACACACACACACGAAGAAACAGATATATATACAGGACACACAATATGTATTTCCATATTAAATTATACATTATCTATCTATCTATCTATCTATCTATCTATATTTACGCAAGAGAGAAAATGCGGGAGACAAAAAACAGACAGCGAAAAAGAAGAGAGAATGAGAAAGGGTAGGATGAGGGGTTGCGACATAGGGAAGAAGGCCCGCGTACCAAAACAAACACACACTATATAGCACGAACAAATTACACTCCACCCACCCATAGCCATAAATTATCCGCCCTGCACCCAGTCCCTTTAATTGCCTCGACAAATTCCCTATCAACGCCATCAAAGGGAGCTGTGTCATTAGCCGCCGCGGTATCGTACGGGTTTATGTGGATCCTGGGCAGTAAATGTTTCCAACCTGTGCGTAAGGCGAGGTGATGATGGCCAGGTAATGACAGGGGTGACGGGCGAATTATTAAGGTCACACACACCGGGATATGGGTGGGTCAGGAACGAAGTGAAAGGGGAGGGGAGTGTATGAGGGAGGGTGATGTGTGGGAGGTGTATGGCTGAGGGTGATGTGTGGAAGGTGTATGGCTGAGGGTGATGTGTGGGAGGAAGTGTATAAGGGAAGGTGGTGCATTGCGGGAGAAAGATGTGGAGTAATGTGGATCAGAAATGTGAAATCGGAGCGATGTGTATGAGGGAGAGTGGTGTGTCTTGGAGGGAGTTTATGATGGTGTGTGTCATGAAGGGGGGAACTGAAGGAGAACGGTGTGTCATGGAAGGGTGTCGGTGGGTCTGGTGGGTCAGGAACGAGGTGAAAGGGGTGGGGAAATGCATAAGGGAGAGTGGTGTGTCGTGAATCCCAGGGGAGAAGGGTACGGATTCGATTCTGGGTAATGATAAAAATTCCTGGAAATCTGTCAACTGAGGGCACCCATTACTGGATACAGCTTTTTTTTTTTTCTTTTTTTTCTGGGGAGGTGAAGGTAATATTACTCCAGTTTTTAGTCGAATATTTATAGAACTCTAACATAATATTGTGAGGGAAATTTTTGGGTTCTATAGATCATGTTACTGGGTTTTGACGACGCTGTTTATGTCACTCGGTTTTGGAGTCATTGTTTACTATCTTGTTATTAACTGTGCTAAACTGATTCAGTATATATAGTTATAGTTTACCAGTTGCTCTTCATTCTCGATACTACCTATTTACCTGGATGGCATTCAAAAGCTGCATTAAGCGTCTTCATTCACCTGCATTCATTTCCTCATTATGTAACCTCATTCACTCATTCATTTTTTCATTAGGCTACCTCATTCACTCGACTTCAGTTTTTCAGCTGCCTTATACGATGACCTACACCAAAAAAACAAACCTAAAACTTTCACCGCCAGGCCCCGCTGATGGCAGTTCATCACGATCGCTTCACCAACATTAACGAGACAGATAAGCCAATAGGGAAGAAGTAAATCTGAGAACATGTGATCAGTGAAGCATGAGTCTCCTACAGTGCTTTCCTCCGATGCTCCTCCATGTAAAGGCGGCTGCCATGAGGTGACTGGCTACTGTGCTTCCTTACTTTTTTCCTTACAGAAGATGAAGAAGGAAAAATAAATACAGAAAAAATAATTTCCGTACACCAGATTACAGGTATCGTCCATTCATACAAAAGTCTGTAACAGCTGGACTTAAACTGCTGTGGGTTGTAGTTTGGGGAGAAACTAAACTGAGTAAGCGAATTTCAAAGACTGGCAGTTCGGGTAATGAATGAATTCTGATAGGAAGAGTTCTGCAATATGGCAGTGTGACAGTCAAGTTATGGGCGAAACTAGATGCCCGTCCAGCACGGGGAAAGGTGTGGAGAAGTGGTACAGTGGGTGCAACTTCTGAGCATTTACTTCGGGCACTCAGCCTGTGGCGGATTATTCACCCACTACCCTGAATAACAAGGCCATTACCGAGATTACCACAGCTGCCTCCACCAGATGTTGCCAAAGGTGCTTACTTTTCCTGCCACACTAGAATTCGAAGCCTGGTGCCGTGCATGGCTCTGCGGAACCGGAAGCTTCGTAGCTTGCAATGCTAACCACTCAGCCATCTGAGAAAAAAATCCTGCTTTTGACAAAATAACACGAATTTCGTATGTCATCATATTCATTGTTACAAGGGACGAAATACCATCATCCCGATGTTTCTCTACGTGGCTGAACAAGATCGTCAGGTGTTAAATTAATTCACCCTGCGTCAGCCAGGGTAAAATTGTCTGGCGATTACCAGAAAAAGCCTGGCGCTGGCCAGAAAATCACCTGACCTGACCTCAAATGAACCACAAAGTATCTTATCGAATGAATGAAATCGTCTGACTTCTAAGTATGCCCTCGGGCTGAAGGAGTTGATACTCGTATATATAGTGATAAAAGAAGTCCCTCTGCACTTGAGTAGTATGGTGTACTGTATTAAGCGAAATACAAAATTAAAATTTTTTAGAAATTATTTTAAATCAAAGTATAATTAATATTATAACACATGGATGACAAATTTAACTTTAAATTTATATCAAATGCTTTATTATTATATTACTGGCATATATTTAGATCATTCTATCTGGGAATATATGGCGCACATGACTTTTGATCACCCTGCATAATATACTGTACAACTGCTAAACTCCCTTGCATTTAATTTGTAGATTATTTATACATTTCCTTTTAGTCCGAGTGACAAAAAAAAAAAAATAACGAAGAGACGAGGAATTAATTTGTCATTCGCTATCAGATGACAAGGTATCATGATGGATGACATTACGATTAGATCACAACACTGAAGAGTTAGTGATTTGATAACTGGATGTAAAAAAGGTACAGAGATCGGGAGCATGAGGAGAAAGACACATAGGGAGTTAAAATGGAATTATGAGAATATTCAGAGATTTTTTCCATTCATCTAAAAATGCGAATAACATTAGAATACTGTCCTTGAATTTGCAGCGGTTTTCTGCAAGAACGGAAAACAGAAAAATGTACAGTAGATGAAAGAAGAGCCTTAATGTTCAGTGCCCCAGACTTCATTTACTACATAAACATTATCTCTCTCTCTCTCTCTCTCCCTCTCTCTCTCTCTCCCAGTGTACACACATACACACACACACACACACACACACACACACACACACACACACACACACACACACACACTTATATAAGCATAAACACTAGTACATATACACACACTTGCACACACAAAATTACATACGAACGTAAGCGCACATATAAGATTACATGTGCGCAAACCAGGGATGTAAGCAAGGACACACACACACACACACACACACACACACACACACACACACACACACACAGGGACCTCATTCCCACATCTTCCCAGCGGCCTTATCAGCGGCGGGTGATAAAGATGGAAGGCAGACTAAGGTGTGTGTGTGTGTGTGTAAGAGAGAGAGAGAGAGAGATGGAAACCTTATTACACTGAACTGCATCATCTGTTTACATATGCCTTACAGGATTTAGAAATGCATGACTTAATAAAATTTTTACTCTCTTATGGCTGTTTCCATACGTCATCACGCTACTCCAAATGACCTAACCCTTCTTGGAGTCTATCTATCTATCTATCTATTGCCAGACGCCTTGATCCCGTAAGGGGTGGCCACAAACAAAACGCCTCCATGTCGCCAAGTCCCCCGCCATTTCACTGCCCTTCTTGGAGTCGAATGTGGATAATTAAGAAAATGAAAAAATGTTGGTTTTTTGTTGTGATGTTGCAGAAAAAATCCCAACACACACTCGAGTTTGTAGCTCTTGTCCACTGCTGCCTATGGGCCTCTCTGAACTTAAAAAAATTCTTCTGACGCCGATCCGAATAACAGACAAAGTTCGTAGTTCACGGTCAAAGCATTCACCATTGTTCCTGCACTTTTACGCCTCTTGTCTTTTTTTCTCCGCTCTCTCCTTTTTCTTATTGTCTTGATGCGCGACTGGCTTGTGCCTTGTGTATTGTTTTCATCCACCTAGGCTGTCATTTTTACCATTCTTTCTTTCTGTTTTCTTATTGTGTTGATGCGCGACCAAGCTTTTGTTTTCATTCACCTGTGCTCAGATTTCTTTCATTTTTTACTTCCTCTGGGTCCCTATGCGGCGTTAACTGTTTACCGTTTATTGTTTTCACTCACCTGTGCTCTCATTCCTTCATTTTTTCTTCGTTTGGGTCTCTTGGCGGTGTTTACTATATACTGTTTACGGTAGGGTTTGCCTTGGCTCAAACTTTTTCCACTTTTTTTGTGTGCAATCTTTTCCGTATCAGATTTCCCCGTCTTGTTTACATAGCTTGCCATCCGTGTGTATGCGCCTCCCTCCCCTCCTCTTTCATTCTAAAGATGTTTGTTGCTTGTGTAATTTTCCCCCCTTTTTCATTAGGTTAGTATTGTTATATGTTTAAGTTTGCTGTTTGGTTCCTCCTCTTCCTATCTTTGGTTTTCGACGCCTCTCTGACTCACCATTGTTTCCCCATTATTTTTCCGTGTTGGCTTCTCATCTCCATTCCGCTATACGTTCACCTGTTTTTCCGCCTCCAATGCTATGTCTATTATCACACACACACACACACACACACACACACACACACACACACACACACACACACACACACACCTATCTATCAGTCTGCTATTCTCCTTCCTGTTCCTCTACTTTCTTCCTATATTCCTCCTTTGCTTCTTGTACACCTCCCGTCATATTTGCTTCTATGGTCTTCTTGTTTCCTTCTTCACGGTTACTTTCTTCCGTCTCCTTTGTCCTCTTCCTTTTCTATATTCGCTCGTGATTTTTCATTACCATCTACCTACGGTATAAGCTGAATTGCTTTTGTTCCTGTAATGCTTTCGCTAGTGCCCTATCTTTTACCATCATCGTTACCATCATCATCATCATCATCATCATCATCAACATCGTCATCAACATCAACATCGTCATCACTATCAACATCGTCGTCGTCATCATCATCATCATCATTATCTTGTTACCTATTACCCTTTCCTGGATTCCCTTTTCCTGTTCTTTTTCAATATAACTTTTTTAGCTTCCGATATTTCTCCTTTGCTATCCACACTTCTTTTTTGGCGTTTTAGTTCCGTTTTTGCAGTTCTTACTTTTACTTTTATTTCTTCTGCTGTTACTAAGAAAAACAAAATTATTAATCGTATTGCAGGAGTTCACTTTTGCATTTATCTTTGCTTCCTGTTATCGCCATCTTGCTTTTTATTTTTCTTCCCGTACGCCCCCCAAATCGTCTGGTGTTAGCGAGAGCAACACACACACACACACACACACACACACACACACACACACACACACACACACACACACACACACACAGTTATTATATTGCAGTTAACTGCTTTATATTTTCAGTCATTTCCTTGTGAACGCGTATTTTCTCTCATTTATTACCGTCCTGCTTCTCAACTTCCTACCGTCTCTAACTCTCTTACCTCCTTTTCTCCTCTCATTTCCTACTCTTCTGGACATGGTGACAGTGGTAAAGATACTGATCCAAATGAAGGCGAATTGCGTCAGTAACTACCTTTAAGTGCCTCATTAAGTAAGAAATGGTAAGGTAATGACGATGATTAAGATCTGGTACTGACACAGCGCTCGATTTTAACTCATCATATTGCTCATGTGGAGGAAGATGCAGACGTCTAAATGTTTTAAGTATCTGACGTAATGTGTAGTAATTACTGGGTGTAGCTTTGATATATGACTTTTAATCAGTGTAATAAAGCAGAAATATACACTAAGATGCGGGGGTATTGTTATAAAGTACCTTAACCACTTTGCAAGCTAAAGGAGGTCTTCATGACAATTAACTCTTACCACAGATCCATTTGTTTTTCTGTTATTTTAATATTTACTCCAGTTTGTTTGTGCAGTGCTTGGTGGCTGTTTGAATGAAGACAAAATTATCTACAAACAATGCTACTCTTTTGACTATAGGATTTCTCTCGACTTAAAAAAAAAAAAAATGCTGTTTGATTCCTTTTACTTTAACCTGGTCCTTATTGTCCTTTCACAGCTTATTTCACGTAGCTCAGTGGAAGAATAAGGTAATACTGTTGCCCTATATCCTTTCCACAGCATTTCTTCGTGACTAGCGTCATATTCTAACGTTAATCTCTTGTTACAACTCAGTATTAAGATTGAGAGATGGCAATTTTAGGTGAAGTTCAAGTAAAATGAGTACCGTCCACATAAAATTTCTAGATGAATCAGAAGCAGATAAATAGTTACTCGAAATATTTTCCTTACGCCTTTGCCTTCTAAAATTTAAGGTTGAACAAAGTCTTCTCATGCTAGCCCAATCTGGTGTATATTTTTTTAAAATTATTTTGTTTCCCCTTCCTCTGTTCATCTTATGTAAAAAAAAAAAAAAAAAAAGGAAAACATCTCAGGGAAAGGGTTAAGCATACCTTAAGCCCAGGAGATTTATAAATACGGCTCGCGGTCTTAAAATGCAAAAAATCCGATGGTCGAGGAAAATCATAATGTCTTTCATTTCTGCAGCGATGCCAGCTGTGCCTCCGTTCAGGTCGCTGCGTCCTTCCTTCCTCCAACCCTCTGCCACGTGCTGGACCCGCTGCAGCCTCCCCCCTCCCCCTTCCCCTCCGCGTTGAGGAAGTGTGCGTGACACCTGCAGGCGGGAGGGGTGTGGGAGGGGTAGGGGGAGAGGGGTGGGTGAGTGAAGGAGGGGAGGGGAAGGGGGAGGGGAGGGGGCAGAGGTCTCCACACGACCACATCTTGCAAGACACACAAACTGCTGGCCGTATTCTCGTCAGCTCTCTGGCACCTCTTCCTTAGCGATTTGTTTGCATTAATCTGTCTCTTACTATTCTCTCGTACGTCATTTATGCCTCTGTTAAATGAACATGGATTACACTGACAACATACAAAAGATAAACGTACCATGTGCACAGAGTAACTGATAGGAAGAAATGCTGGAAATCCTGCTAAGCCGACAAGGATACGGTCCCGCGTCGCTACCCACCGTCCATGAACAAGACTCCTCGATAACAGTAAAAAATGACTCTGAATGAGGCTTCACAATCTTTGTTTCTTTCAAAATGCGTCTGAATACCAAGTGATATAAAACTTTTTTCTGTCTCGCTGCCAGATGTTCCTTTGTGTTGCACGACGTCGCGCTACGCGCATGGCTGCCAACATTACTGTATCAACACGGCGGGTTTACCTTGCTTTATGTAAACACCGAGCGCTGTTTTGACCATTACTTTCCCTCGGGGCTGAGCTGGCCCCTGTCACCGGTGTGGGGGCAGGTGTGTGTGGTCAGGGCAGGTGGTGATGGACACGTGTCATACACCCGGTGATACACAGGTGTGGGAGGAAATGGTGGTGAAGTGGTTAAAGAAGTGATCTGAATGAAGGCGAGTTTGATTCCAGGCTGGGTAAGGGACCGTCTGAATTGAATTTCGTTAAAAGAGATTTAACTGATCTTCAAGGTCCACTGACAGATTATAAAACACCCCAGCTAATACCATTACACTAGTCCCCAGTGAGACAGCCCTTGCATGTACTCAATTTGGAGGGTGGGTATTAGAGCCAAAATGGTGGCATATGCAGGTGTTTGGTACGTAGGATGGTTGCTGGGCCACATTGAACGGATTTTCAAGTCTATGCCCAGGTTCAGACGCATAAAAAGATGAGAGTGGTATACAGAGATGGTAGTATACAGGTGTGGTGGTTTACAACTGTGGTGGTGAACAGGTGTAGGGGCATACAAGTGTGACGCTATACAGGTGTGGTGGTATAATGATGGTGACAGTATACAGGTGTGGTGATATACAGATGTGACGATATATAAGTATGGTGATATACAGGTGTGGTGGCATACAAATGTGGTGGTATACAGGTGAGATGGTATACAGATGTGGTGATATACAGGTGTGATGATATACAGGTGAGGGTGCTCAGGCATGGTTACAATCAGAAACAAAAGTTCGACTAATATTTCACCTCCTCTGCTACTCAGTGCTCTTCGCAAGTACGAGTATTACTACCTTGATAGAGATTTGGTATGTTTGTCTGTCTATAGATGATGCTCATGGATAGCATGGGTTAGGGAGGAAAGTGAAGGATATTCCCTAAAGTGTAAAGCAGACGCAGTGGAATGGTAGACGAACTCATGTCCCCGATTATGCGCATCCCTTGACGATGGGAAATGATAAGGTAACCATTAGGGCTGAGGTCATGATAATATCCATACGCAGTGAAATTTATCGAATTGTGAAAATGCCTTGGTCGACGAGGTGGAGAAACTGGAAAAATTATATTAAAAAAAAAAACTTCCTAGCTAAGAGTGCCACTAAAAGTAGATGATCGTAGTAACAGCGTCGACTCTGGTGGTCTGCATGTTATTTGGTACATAAACCTTGATTCAGGTACTGTATTCTGTGTACTACATTCTTGGTACCTCGCAGGCGATTTGATTATTCTTTGGGGAGATCTTTTGTAATTGGAGAGTCGATGATAACTTTTATATACCTCAAAGATTCCCCTGAAGCTAATGTTGTTTTCCGGTGGTAGGAATAATAAAATAGGAATATCTAAACGGGCTAAAGAGATTAAAACACTACCATTCCATCTTCTTTAACATAATTCGAAAACTTCTAAACAGCTTATGAGGTCTGTCATATGCAGCTAGTAATGAAGGCTGTTTCGGCTGTACGACACGGATTTCTATCTATCTATCTACTGCCATACGCCTTAATCCCGTAAGGGGTGGCCACAAACAATCGCCTCCATGTCGCCTTGTCCCCCGCCTTTTCACTGTCCTGTTTCCAGCTCACACACCCCTCTCTCATATACCTCTCCACTCCATCCCTCCAGCTCATCCTTGGCCTCCCCCTCCCTCAGTCGCTTGTATTAAACTCAGCTAAGACCCCTCGCAAGGAAAAGATGATGATGGGTATATGAAACCCCTCTAGTCTTAAAAATCTCCCTTATACTGAACAAAATCGACTGGAGATGTTAACTCCAAAAAGACGACGTCATAGTGAAAGGATTAACGTATCATGTTATATCTGCCACCGTCTGCAAATGCCTCTGAATGACAAAAAATATAAATATCAAAGAAACAATATGACTAACACCTCGAAATGTGCTGGCGTTACTATGCAGCATCAATACAACACTCAGCTAAACCACCACTATCACCACCACTATCACCACCACCACCACAACCACCACCATCATCATCATCATCACCATCATCATCATCAGCAGCAGCAGCATCATCACCACCATTTATTCTAACTAAGGATGGAGTGCGGGGAGGATCCATAAAAAAGGTAAGAGAAAGCACACACTTGTGAAAACTACCATGAATATACTGATGAAATGGGCCAGTCACTCATTCACACACCGTTCGAAACCCCGGAATCCTACCTCTACCTCACATACCTACAGTCATAAATTATATTTTGTACTTGTCTTTATAGATGGGCTTGACATATACCTATCAAACTGAAAAAAAAAAAAAAGTGCCGGTTACGAAATATGTAGAGTACACTAGCCTATATGACTCGGGTGCCAACTTGGATGTCTGAGTGGCACTGTGTCAGGTGGCACACTTGATAAGCTAACCCCTTCAACACGATGATGCCTCGTCATTGTCTTAATCCTGAATAATGCCAGATGGTTTTATATAGTGGAAGCTCGTGTTGTGAAGGAGTGAAGCTGTCGAGAAACTACTTAATGAAAATCTAATATATATGATCTGTTACTTATCCGTGGCACTATTACTTATGGGTGGTAGGGGGATGTCTGAGCCCTACCTTCATACCTTGTTCTGTGATAACCTTGTCCCTCACACGAAACGAAACGGTACAAAAATACGTCCTTCAACTCGAGGACATATTCTTCACTGTATTTTTTGCCATCTCCAGACCATGTTATTAAGCTATGGGAGAGATTTTTCGAACTGGACGAGTTAGATAAAGGCTTTCATTAACCTTTCAACACGAGGTATTTCCTACGTAAGTTTTAAGTCCTTCAGCTCGAGAACGTATTTTTCCATAATATTTTTCTATCTCCAGACGATTTTATTCAACATATGGGAAATCTTTTCGAACTGGAGGAGTTAGATAAAGCCTTCATTAACTATTTTACCTGTTCAACAAGAGGGTTTTCCTACCTCGAATCTCATCTAGGATCAGCAAACACAATATACGTCGCCAGAACGAAAGGGTTGAACAAATACGGGCTTACGTTTGCATATCATCTCATATTTGCCTTGCTTTGCCTAACCCAGGGAGCAATCAAAGGAGCCACGACCAGTCCATTGCATAACCCGCCACAGAGCAGCCTTGTTCTAAATCACCCCTCAGTTGCTCGCGGTCCACTGAGCACGGGGCCAAGAAAGCAATAATTACCCGTTTTTTTTGGGCGTGTGTGTTCGTGTGCGTGTTTGTGTGCGCGCCGTCGACAAAAAGATACAAATCGAGTGTCCGTGGCGGCGATAACGAAGGAGGAACGCACATATAGAGGGAGAACTAGATGAAGGCCCTTATTTCTCTTAGCGCAGAAGGTTCCTTAATTTTCGTCCTTACCAGTTATTTCTGTCTAGTACGTTTATATATTTTTGGGTTAATTATGCAGTTTTTGTCACTATAAAAAGATATAAATAATGTATAAATGAATAATAGTCTGGGATGCCCAAAATACAGCCTTAAGGAAAAAACTCAGAGCCTACTTCACTAACAAAGCCACAGACATACACAAACCACAAAAACCATAATATCCCGCCTCCCCCAAAGAATGGTTCATACTTAATATCTATGCAAAAAACTTAATTACTTGTCACAGAGGTAAACGATAAGGAGGGTACAACAGAGAGTTCTCCCACCCACCACACCAACCGGCCAAGAACCACAAGAAAAGTGTTACAATTACCTGAAGAAAACTTGGAAGAAGAGTAGAAAATAGGAAGAAAAATTAAAGTATCTATCATGCCGCCAGAGTAACATTAAAATAAAATGAGTAGTGTTTTAAGTTCTGTGGGTATGAAAGAGTCGTAAAACTCGTCGTATCACCTATCATATACGTTTAAAGACGAGGATTGCAATTGAATCCAGTGTCGCTGATCCAGTCACTAAAACTGTAAAATGTTCTATGAGACAGTACCGCCTGCGTGAACTCAGCAAGAGGGATGTTCAGGAAAAATTCAAAACTATAGCCCCCAAACCCTATTCTTGAACATATCTAACGCTTTTTCTATAATAAAATCTATGGAGCTTGCACTGTTCTATTTAGTTAATTATTACTGATTTATGTCTATCTACTGCACAAGGGTCCTTCATGGAAATCACCATCATGGATTTATGATCTGAGGAGGGAAGGGCCTACCATCTCCACCTAGTTTTTACCCCATTTATTTACATAATTATTTGTTGAAAAGTTGAGTAGCGCTCCAGCTTACTCTCTGGTCCCTGATTATAGTCTATACTTTAGGGTGGGGAACGATACAATAAATATTGCTTTAACATCTATGCAGCTCAATCCTTTTGGCATCTTGAAAACTCTGATTACTTTAGACCTGAATCGAAGCTTTGACAAGGAGAACAAGTCGAGGTACCTTGGTCTTTTTCATATATATATATTTTTTCAAGCGAAAGGGATTTCGTTTTGCTGTCGTTTTCTTCACTGACTCCATATTAGGCAAATACTTCTGATTGCTTAGACAAGGCAGCCCATTCCCAAGAGGCCATTCGTCTTCCTTTATGTCACACACCTTCATATATCACGTGGCGCTAATGCCCACCGTCCATGATTAATGCATGCTAGGGTGGTCTCATTTACTACTGATGTGCTCGTATCAGGCGGGGCGATTTTACAGTGCATTTGTCAATCTTGTGGAGAAACAGTTTTAGTTTAATCAAATTCATAAAGCCGTTCCTTGCAAGTTTGGGGTCGGTACTGAGCCCATTAGGACAGCCTATTGATCTATCCTTTCCTAGCTTAACAGGGATCCTACAATAACCACCATATTCAGTGAGGTCTGACAGGGCTTATAATTAGTAATACCTTTGGGTTTGAGGCTCAAGGTGGTTAACTGCTTAGAACACCTAGTCAGAACGCCTTAACTTGCGCGCATGAGTTCAAACCACTTGAAGATGACTTTTTTTATATATTTATTTATTTTTCATCATTTAGTGCTCTGCTCATGGATGGAGACTGGTTATCATAGAGAGTGGAGTATAGTGGTTTTGCCTTGGGCCCTTAAACCTCCAAGGGATGATAGGGGCCTTTCTGTCACTCTTACAGAAGTTTAATGAAGCCCTGTATCTTATTTGTACTCTGGGCCACTCCCTTGCACTGCTGTGAGAATGATAAATGGTGACTCACTCTTAGATTCCTTGTGTTTGAGCCGCGGTCCTATCATCTCATATTTCGACTTTTTTTGCCTATGTTTCTTTATCTGAAGACTCTGATACCTTTTAACATTTTCCCACGTGTGTCATACGGTGTCACGTTTTCTCCTTTGTCTTACCCAGAAAAAAACAATACTAACAGTAAAATATTTCTGGCAGTTTTTAATCCAATGAAAACAATCACGAAAGAAAATGAGTACTTACAGAACTTAAAAAAAAAAAAAAAAAAAAAAAAGTGATATAACCATTCTCAGCTTGAAAGATTAATTTTGATGGGAAACTCTGAAATCTGCAACACCTTCAATACAATGTCGTCACACAGTTTAGTTTAGTTTAGTAGTTTATTGACAAAATAAATTTACATACAAAATCATATAAAAACAAAAGATTACATTCCTTCATTTTGTCCAAAAGAAATTATCATTTCCTGATAAACTGTAGAGGTAACTTATTTAAATATCTCAAAAACATCAAAAATAAAGCTACACAATTCTCTAACATAAACATCTTCATTTAACAAATCATTAATATTTGCAAACTGTAACATGGAATACCTGCCACGAAGGTGTTCACTTAGCGGGCACTCCACCAACACGTGTCGTTCAGTCTGTACCCGAGTACCATCACATACACACACTCTATCTTGGCGAGGCGTACGACTCCATCTCCCTGTCTCTATTCTCAGACACACACACACACAATAACAGCCAATACGGCCCATTAACTAACATACGTATCCCTCTCCATACGGACAACCTTTCCCACTCATACTTCGCCATCATGGGGGAGAGTAAATTCAGGCCATCACTCTCCCTCCTAAGAGAAGATCCCGTCCTGCATTGTACACCTAATATGGACTGATATATATGAAGACAAACCTCATTCTTAAATCTGATATCACTCGCTTTCTTTGTATCATCAGCGAAATCAGATATAAAATTATTCAGCCCAACATCTGTCACTGATCTAGTTTTATGAAGCCTGTACATATAATGAGAGAGAGAGAGAGAGAGAGAGAGAGAGAGAGAGAGAGTGTGTGTAATTCACCGGGTCGGTCAGGATCACTTGATGGTCGTGATGGTCAGCTTTTACCCTCCCGGAAGGGAGCTGAGAGCTCATATAGTCCGATCTAAGGGCAAGGCTGTGACCTTCACACACGCACACACCCGTCCCCTTGCTCAAGGGGGACAGTAACCACCCACTTCGTCAGTGAAACTTTTCGCAACCTGAGCGAGGCGCGAACTCCCGCCCACCAGTTGGCAAGCGGGAACGTTACCACTCTGTGTGTGTGTGTGTGTGTGTGTGTGTGTGTGTGTGTGTGTGTGTGTGTGTGTGTGTGTGTGTGTGTGTGTGTACAAACAGGACTGGTGGAGCCTTTCAGTGTGTACCACCTTACCCCCCTCCCCTCCTTCACCCATCTCGCGTCCAGCTCTCAGACAGGGTGACAGACAGGTAGGTAAGCGGTCAGGGAGGCAGGTAGGCAGGCAGGCAAGCAGGGAAGCAAGCAGGCGGGCAGGTAAGTAGGTTGATTTGGTGGCAAGCAGTAAGGTGAGGAAGACGATGGGAGGTAGGCAAAGAACTGAGTATGGTGAGACCTAAAGGGTAGAGATGTAGGCAGGTATGTAGGCCAATTTAGGTAGGTTGACTGGGTGACAAGGAGTAAGGGAAGGAAGACAGCTGAGAGGCAGATTGGTGCAGACAGACAAAGATCTAAACAGGTAGACTGACTAATTAAGCAAGAAGACAGGTAGGAAAGACAGCAGACAGGTAAACTAGCACGAAGTCAGAGAATCGTCTAAGTAGGAAGTTTGAGAGTGGAGATGTAGGCAGGTGAGTAGGCAAGAAGGAAGATGTGTAGAGCCGGAGAAGATCCTGAGGTGAAAATAGCACTGGCAATGCATCAAGTCCAAAAAAATAATACACTGAACTCTACGGACAAATCTCTACTCTTTACAAACACACCTCATATCAGGGGCAAACATTTTTAGCATGGAAGGATGTATGGTGCTTGACTGGACATGTGCTTTCCATTATACTCAGTTACCGTCCTATGCTGCTTAGTTACCATACACACACACACGAGAGAGAGAGAGAGAGAGAGAGAGAGAGAGAGAGAGAGAGAGAGAGAGAGAGAGAGAGAGAGAGAGAGAGAGAGAGAGAGAGAGAGAGAGAGAGAGAGAGAGAGATCCTTACTAGATCTGGACGTCGCCGTAAGAGCAAGCGGGAGAGAGGCACGAAATATCAACGTGGCTAAATTAGACTTTGCACGCCACCTCCACCACAGCTGCCATGGAGCTGTGGTGGAAAGGGTGGGAATGTGGTGGTGGTGGTGGTGGTGGTGAAAATATGGTGGAGGTATGATGGTGAGGATACGGCGAGGGTGTCTGGTTGTGGTGGTGGTGGTGATGGTGGTGGTGGTGATGGTTGTGGTGGTGATGGTAATGAGGGTATATATGATTGTAAGGATGTGGTGGTGGTGGTGGTGGAGGTATGAAGGTGAGGATGTGGTGGAGGTATGAAGGTGAGGATGTGGTGGAGGTATGAAGGTGAGGATGTGGTGGGAGAGCGTGGTGGTGGTGGTGGTAATGAGGGTATGTGGTGGAGATTGGGAAGGTATAGTAGTGGTGGTACTGATATATGTGTAATTGTATCAGTCAGTATGAGGACCAGGAAGACTTGGCTTTTGTAAGAGTAATTCCAGAGTAATTCGATGCGGTTTACTGTCTATATATTTTTTTGTCAGTATGATCGTCAGGGTGAGAAATTATGCTCGAGTACGAAGCCACATACCACCATCACACCCACCCACCCACACCCACACCCATACCCACCCACACCCACACCTACACCCACTTTAAATGTCCGCCGAGGGTGGATCAGAACCCAGAAGGCGAACGTACTAACTCCTGAATAATGGATGGTGAAAATGGGTCTCTGTGGTGGTGGTGGGATTCTGTGGTAGTGGTGGTGTGGATGGTGGTAGGAACATGTTGGTGTGGTGGTGTGGATGGTGGTAGGAACATGTTGGTGTGGTGGTGGTGGTGGTACGCTGTGGTGGTGGGGTATGATGGAGCTTGAGGCGGAGGGCTGAGTGAGAAAATTATATATGTTGCAATGGTGAGGGGGTGCTGGACATGAAGACAGATTATATTAGTAACTGAGGATTGTGGTAGTAGTAGTGGTGGTGGTGGTGGAGGAACAGGTAATGGTGTAGGATTGTGGTGTAGGGGGATTGTGGTGGGGGAGTAAAAAAAGAAAAAATATGAGGAAAGTGGTGTAGGGGGATTGTGGTGGTGGAGTAGATAACGGTGGGGGAATGTGGAGGTGTAGGTGGTAGAGCAGGTAAAAGACTGTGGTAGAATGTCCATGGCAGAATATGTGATGAAATGTGATGGTGGAGGAGACGGTGGTGGAGGACCGCGGTGGAGAATTGAGAGTTGTGGTGGTGAAGGTGATGGCAAAGATGGAGAACTGTGGTAGACCTAATACTGATTCTGTGGTGGTGATGTGGAGGTGAGAGTAAAGACAAATATCGTGGTAAGAGGTAAGGATCGTGTTCTCGTTTGCAATTCTTCCTTAGCGACTTAAGGTATTTTGCACATGAAGCCTTATATTTCTCCTTTATGTTATTTATGTTCTTATCGTTATACAGCGACAGTCCTCACAGGATGCAATTACTTAAACACACACACACACACACACACACGCACACCATTTATATATAACCTACACTTAAACCTTCGCAACGCCAATACTTCCCAATCTAAAGCAACCCTCTTCACACAGTATATTCCCCCTGCTCTACTTCACAGCCCACTACCGTCCCAGCCCGTGCTTCCTTTTTCTGTCCGCCCATTCAGTCCTTTTCAGTCCATCCCCATCAATCTGTCCCTCTTTCATACCTTTCAGCCCAGGTAGTTTTCGGTAAAATTACACGTGTTTCATATCATCCTTAGACTCCTATGACTCACTCTTATATTAATTAAGTCTTCTAGGGTTATCTGGAATAGAATACTGGAGTTGTTCCGATCATGAGATGGTTGATTTTGACAGTATCAACACTCAGGCTCCTATGACTCACTCTTAACTGAATAAAATCGTCTGCCGTTAGCTGGAACAAGATGTTAGAGTTGTTCCGACCATGAAAGGTGTCACTTGTATTGAGGAAATTTACATAAGTACATTTTAAAAATCATGGTATAAATGTTCAATCTTAGAAGCCATTTTGGTACAGGTAGACTTTCCTGAGCTTGGCGACGTCGATCCTGTATTCATCTTACATTCTTCATTACAGAAAAGTATTATTTTAGTTTATTCCTGTTGCTTCCAGATGATTTTATTCAACTTAATTGCTTCTCGTACTGAAAGGGTTAACTAAGGCTGTAGCTAACCTCTCCAGTTTGAACCATCATTCCTAAGCTGAATAAAATCGTCTGTGGAGAGCAAGAATAAAATATAAACGTATTCGTAGTGAATTGGTAAGGCAAGATAGAAAGCTGGATGAATTAGGTAACAGAGAATCTGGGAAGGCTTGGAGAAATAAGATTAGAGGGTAAGGTTAGGGAGGTGGTAAGTTAGGAAGGCTAGAAGAGTTACCGAATATCAAACATCACAAGGTGTTTATCAAGGTCCGGTTAAGTTAAGAAGGAGGTTTGGTTAGTTTGGGGGGCAATGTTAAAAGGTTATGGTGGATTAGGAAGGTGGCAAAGTTATGTGGATCTCGAGGGGTTGACTGTCAGAACTTATATCCCACCATCGGCTCTGTGTTCAAGGGAGGTTAGGCATGTTAGGAAGGTGATGAAGTATATAAAAAATAGAATAAACGAAGGTAAGGTTAGGAAGGCCAAGTTGTGTAGGGAGCTATCAAAAGGTAAATTAGTTAGGAAGGCTAGGAGGGTATGTTGGGTTAGGAGGCATTACGAGAGATCATTTAAACACTAAACACTTGACAATTTTCTTGCTAATAGAGTGAAGCAGGAAAATAATGTGCCTTGTCCAATGTTCTCTAAGCGCTATACCCCTGCAATAACAGGTGGGTATTATGAAAGAGAAAATAAAACCTTCAAACCGTTTCCTTTACTAAAAAAAAATATATACTCGATACTGTGATAATCAACCCACTGTTTTAACCATTCACTACCGCAGATTGAAAATTATATTGTGTTATGTATGTACCTTGTCTTATATACGAATAAATGTGTTTGTGTGGATGAGTAAATTGGGAGTGGGTCGTCCTGTCTCGGCTACCTTCCTTTCTTTGGGGGAAGCAGCCTAGATATACAGATGGATAGACGTATGTACCCAGAATGACTCTCCCATAGATGTTTATGCTTTTGAATCCACTCATGATGTTATTAGAGGAGATTATGATATGATGATGATGATGTATCGTTACGACGCATATCATTAAGTTCTCTTTGACGGACAACAAAGGCATTCCTTGTGTAACCACCAGCGAAAATGACCTAAAGTAGTGAGTGTGGCGGGCTGACACTTAATCCCGAGGTGGCGGTGTAGACTGTCAGCCCAGTCAGTCCCTGGCGGTCAGCAGTGGGCCGCCAGCACCGCCAGATGGACAGGTACATTTCTGCACGCGCGTGTGTGTGACGGGGCGGGAGTCGCGCTGATTGGCACGCGACTGACAAGGAAATTAGTCGGGCCGGCCACTGAGGTGAGGGGCGGGGCTGCCAGTGACACCACCACACCCCCCTCATCCCCATACCCTCCCTAGACACACCCCAGACACCCCCACTATCATCCCTCCTCCAGCCAGTCCCCCCCACCCATCCCCAACCACTCAAACATACCCCCCGATACCTCTAGCTAACTCCGTGTGACCCTGAGAGAGAGAGAGAGAGAGAGAGAGAGAGAGAGAGAGAGAGAGAGAGAGAGAGAGAGAGAGAGTCTGATGCATATATTTTTGATTTTTATTATCAGCTTGAGAGATGCTAATGTGTCTGTCTGCAAATAATTTTTAGATAGGTGAACCCCTCTAGGGATGGCCAGGTCGGTCAGTCTCTCCCTAACGATGTTAATTGGCAAGGTGTTACACTCTAACTAGGCCTAAGTCCCCTATGGTGCTTCAATTTAGCGGAACCTCATATAGTCCATCTATCTATTACTTCTGTATTTATTTTAGGTGGGAATAAGCCTTGTGATAATGATGATGATGATGATGATATGTTTTATAAAGCATAATTCAAATGCCTCGTGATTATTATACTCCTTATTATCTTCCTTCTTCATCAATACTATTAACAAGTTATTCTTTTATTCTCTCTCTCTCTCTCTCTCTCTCTCTCTCTCTCTCTCATACGCACCTGACTGTTCAACAAGACATCCAAAATAAACACAAACATAATTTTTTACCTACATTTCAACTAAACCAGGTGACCTTTAGTCTGTCTGTCTTCCTGTCCACCTGTCTGTCGGTCTCACAATTCATTTTCCTTTTTCCTCTATATTATTATCCACTTTTTGTATTTCTGCCTTATTCTCTCTCTCTCTCTCTCTCTCTCTCTCTCTCTCTCTCTCTCAACCTCCAGTGCCTCCTCCACCTCTTCTACCCCGCTACTCCAGACGTGGGCCACAAAGGAGCCAGCCACTGGACAAAGGCTCTCCCGCCAGTCCTCAAGCATCATCCACGAGTCTCGACCAGCGCCGTGGCTAACAACAGAACTTAACTTTATCGTAACTCCACTCCACTATTGCTCACATCTATGACATATTTCCGTACCAATGTCTCGCAGTGAGTTTGATTTTACTAGAGGCCACGAGATTATTGGAAGTTATAAACTTGTTCCGAAGATAAAAAGTTAAGCTGATGCCAAGGATGAAAGATTCCGGACGCGGGACAACTGATGAGCCGCCCAGAAGCCCAGAAGGCGCGAAAAAGGACAAACACGTCATTAGCACTTCATATCTCCGCTCTTTATCGCTGAGGTCTGGCGCTTGTTCCCAGGGGCTGCGGTAATGACGGCGGGGGACCCATGGGGACGCCGCCCCCCCTCTGCCTTCTCTGGACCTAGCCTGAGACCACAGACGCAAAAGAAGAGAATGGGGTGAGCTGAAGGCTGAGAGGTTGTTGGCCAGCAGGATGAATAGCCAACTAGTAGGGTGGAAGTAAACGGGAGAATGTTAACCCTTTTCACTAGCTACTATGATGTTATATTTTTGGTAATTTCTGGCTAGCTTCTGACGATTTTAGAGAAATTACGAGAGCTTATGTTAGTGATGTAGTTAATGAAAAGAATAACGTCTTTCCAGTTCAAAGTCTCTCCTGAACTGAAACAAATGGTCTGGGGATGACGAGGAATAAACACATATGTCACAGTAACGATGAATTTAGCCCCTTCACGACAAAAATAATTCCCAGGCTGAATGTAATCGTCTAGGGTAGCAAAATACAAATTAGACTGTTGTTTCCTATCTTGTAAAAGGCTTTCTTTGAACTGGATGAAATGGTTCTGCGTAGGAATCATAGCTGTTTAATTGTGAAGTGCCAGCGAGAACACTATACTGCAATTAGACGAAATCTGGTGTGTAAAATTTTTGCCTCTTATGGCTTGTAAAATTTTCCTGCTTGAGGTACACCAAAGCTTTTTCTTCTCAGTTTCTAAACCACTCGTGTCTTGTCATACGATTCTGAAATTATCATGAAAACTGCCTTTTCTTGGTACCAGACTTTTTCCCCCTCTCAAAAGCCAAGCCAAATGTTATCGAGAAACGCTAAAACCGTTTCCTCTATGCAAAAACCGAGAACCAAGACGTTTTTCCCTTAAGCCGTTAGGTCTGCCATGGCATGTCGTATCTTCTTGAAACTGTCGTGAAAACTGCCTTCCACTGGTACCAGTCATTTTCGAAAAAGGCCTAAAGTAGCCGACCTAGGTCAAATATACAACCTTGCTGGACTCGACACTTTTAACACCTTTATATATATTTTTTTCTTGATAAAGCGCACATCACTTAAAATAAAAGGGTAAATTGTGACTTTCTACTCTTGGAAGTGGCTGTGTCTTTACTGCTTCACTACGATGATGTAATTCATAGCTTATTCTAACTGCAACCAGTCCATTTTATTTAGACCAGAAATTGTTCCTAGCAGTGCAGGAATTAATGAAGCTTATATCTAACCCTTCTAGCTCAAAAGATGTCTCATAAACTGAATAAAACTGGATAAGGACAGTACAGAAAAAACACATCATCGAAGTGAAGGGGTTAAACATGCCATAGAGAAAATACCGAGAGTTGTATTTTAAAAGAGGCTGCGGCTTCGTAGCATACTTCTTGTGGCGATTTATTTCGTTAATTACATCTTAACATTTTCCAGTATGCTATTCATGTATTGACACTGCAACTGGTGCATAAACTTGGGTACTGAGATGCAATGTGGAAAATATATCGCTATGGAAGAGGTGTTACGTAACCCCAAAGCCACTTAGACTCACTGGCTGAGGAAGCTTACTAACACCTCCTCCTTAGCGATTTATTTTGCTCATTACACCTTGCTGTTCTTTTCTGTATTACTTAAGATATTCTGTTATCACAATACTCAGCATGATTAACGTACAAAACGACATTCGTCACCCGCATCCAAAAATAAATCGGTGAGGAAGAGGTGTTAGGGAGCTTGCTTAACCACCGAGAATACGAGTCTTAGAATACGACTCTTACTGCGAGAGGAAGGGTGTGTTTGGTCTTCCTTAACCCTTTCACTGCGTCAGGTACACTAGAAGATATTATTTAGGTTAACGCCAGAGGTTTTTGTTCGGCTAAAAAGAGAGAGAAAAAAAATCCAGCGGTCAGAGAAATTACAATCTGTAGCGAGTAATCCATCCCAGTTATTGTTTGAAGACTCTTGAGTCCGTATTCATAAAAGATCTTAACCCCCCCCCTTTTTTTTTACTGGTTTGTTTTGGGGAACTGTTGTGCTTCTGTCGCGTCCTTCACGTTATTATTCGCTCTAGTTCGATTCCAAAGTGTTTATCAGAATTATCGAGTTACGACAAACGCATGAACAGACTCTCTTATTCGCAACTTAAGCTTGAGAAGTTTTGTGAATAGGGCCCCTGGCTCTTATGACTCGCTCAGCCATACATTTTTTTTATGAAAGGAAGAAGGAACCGAAGGACAGATGCCCGCAAGACTGTTCCCTCCACGAAAAAATTAAACAAAATAGAGTCAGAGTCAAGATCCGTTCTTTCGATACGCCTGGACACACTTTGTTTAAAAGACTGGTGGTCATAGGTAGTAAGAAATACAGACAGAGGAAGACAGTTTCAGGGTTGACCTGTTGCATACATGAAGGACTGGGAGTAAAGGTAATTTATACTAAAGTCGTCCATAAGACAGCTTACTATTCCAGGTGGCTAATGAATAGGTGTCAGTTGCAGGAAATGAGTAATTGCAAGAGTGACTGAAGCAGCACTACCAAAAGAACAAAAACTCAGGAGGTCACAGCCGTCACCAGCATGCAGCCAATCTGACAACAGTGCTAATTACGAGGCGGCGGGGAAAAACTGGTGATACTGCACAAGTCCTGCGTTTGGGAAAGAAGGCGGATGTAAGAAATGGACAGGCAAGCCGAGTGTTGGGCCGAGAAACGAGAATGTGGGGTAGGAGCAGCATGACCACGGGTGAAATGGGGAACTGTAGTGGTATTAATCAAGGGTGAAATAAGGGATTGTACTGGTATTAAACTTTTCAATGCTGTGACCATTTTGCTTTTATTATTATTATTATTATTATCCATCCATTCATCCATCATCCAATCCTATGTTGCCCCATGAGGAGCGTAAGGAGCCCTGGGCTAGGCGAGTTGGTCCTAAGATGAGTGATTTATTATTATTACTATTATTATTATTATTATCATTATTATTATTAATTACTACTACCACTACAACTAGTACTACCGTTATTATTATTATTATTATTATTATTATTATTAGGAGTAGTAGTAGTAGTAGTAGTAGTAGTAGTAGTAGTATAATTACATTGTTACCATCAAAAAATTTTACTCAGCTCGAGAGGCCCATTGCAGTAAAGAGGACTAAATCTCCACTAACTCATTATTCCTGTGATTTATCTTTATATTTAATCCTTCTACCGCCATCAATATTATTTTTTCACCTCATATCAAGCTTGTCGATCTGAACCTACGTTAGATACAGCCTTCATTAATCCCTTCAATAAATCAGGTAATCCTAAGCTGAATAAAATCGCCAGGAAGTACAATAAGGAACTAAAATTGCATCACTTCCGAGGCTACCCATCAGCTGAATAAAATCATCTGGTTGAATATATGAAAATATGCTAAATACGCAAAAATCGTATGGGCAGTGTGTATCCTCTTCAGTGCGAGGATGTGTGTGTGTGTGTGTGTGTGTGTGTGTGTGTGTGTGTGTGTGTGTGTGTGTGTGTGTGTGTGTGAGAGAGAGAGAGAGAGAGAGAGAGAGAGAGAGAGAGAGAGAGAGACACTCTCTCTATCTCTCTCTCAATGAAGCTGCCAATAAGCTGAATAAAATCGTCTATCGGCAGGAAAATTAAAATATAAAAGACATTCTCGTAGTGAAAGGGTTAAGCGTCCTTCACTGTCTGTCTTTCCTCCCGCCTCTCTCTCACGCATGCCTCCGAAAATGGAAGGAAAGAGTCAGTCTCTCCCTCTCTCTCTCTCTCTCTCTCACACACACACACACACACACACAGGCCTCCGAAAATGGAATGAAAGAATGAGGCAGAAAAACTGAGCTGAGAAGAAAAACTGTTCTAGGAGTTAAAATAAAGTGGAGAGAGAGAGAGAGAGAGAGAGAGAGAGAGAGAGATAAGTATATAACAAGGATCATTGAGAAAAATGAGAGAGAGAGAGAAATAAGTATATAACAAGGATCAGTGAGAAAAATGAGAGAGAGAGAGAGAGAGAGAGAGAGAGAGAGAGAGAGAGAGAGAGAGAGAGAGAGAGAGAATATGCATATAACAAAGATCAGTGAGAAAAATGACTTAGGAAATAAAGCAGAATTATGGAATGGCAAACGAAGAGATCATTGAGTTGTAGAGACATGGAAAAGGATTGCAGAAATAACATGAGGTCTTAAAGGAAAAATGGTTACATGGAAATCAGAAAAATGAATTGTGGAAATGGACTTAAATGATGGACAGACAAACGAAGAGAGAGACCTTGAAGGGACAGAAGGCCGGGGGAAAATAAATCCTGAAATCAATCGCAAATGGAACTGACAAACGGAGAGAGACATTTTAGAGAGAAAGAGGAAATATTTTGCTGATATAAAACCAAGTCGAGACGTAAACTGATAAGAAGACGGGGACGTGAAGAGAAAAATGACTACAGTAATCAAAGAGAAGGATGGAACTGCAAACACTGAATACCTGGTGAAAAGGCCGCGAAAAATGATGATAAAATTAACTAGAAATGTAGAATGCATGAAAAAGAGGGAAGACAAGATCACATAAATGGAAAATAAAGATGGAAACTCATAAATGGATGGCAAGAAGCGAGAAATATTACTGGAGAAATCAATCAGAAGGATGCAATGGAGGTCAGGGGGCGTTTAAAAAGCTGGAAGGTCCGAGAAATGGTGGCAGAAAAGAAAAAAAATAAATAAATAAACTTCCATCAATGCCATAAATAAATAAGCTGAAGAAATAATAATAAAAAAAAAAAGAGTGGCAAACGCTGCGAACCTAGGAAGCTACTTAAGTCCTGAAAAATGATTGCATAAATGAAACGGAAAAGAGAAAAAAATAATATAAAGGTGAAGTAGGCAGATTGATCGCATTAATGAACAGAGACAAGAAATGAGTGAAAAGGTGCTAGATATGTAAGAGAATCATGGAATAAACGAAGAGAAATTTGACGCTGGTAAGTCTTGGAGGAAAACTGCAGAGATACGAGAAAATCCAATGCATAAATGGATGAAAAAGAGATGTGGGAAAAATACCTGCAGAGATCAAGCGAAAAAAATAAAAAAACTGCAGATACGTAACAAGAGAAACAAGTGCTGAGATGAAATAAAGAAACGATTGTAGCTGTGAAATATGCGAATACAGAAATAAGGCAAAATAGTAAAGTGGCGAACACAGAGAATTAGGGAGGTAGAAAGCCCTGGAAAATGGGTATAGAAATGTAGAAAAAGATGAAATGCTTAAGTGAAAAGAATGACCATGAAGTAAGAACGACTGTTTAAAGGACCCAGAAGAGAACGGGAAAAGAAAATGAAGGTACTGAAGAGAGGGATGACCTCAGAAAATCACAACAGGGTGAAACGGGGAGATAACATGCAAAAGAGATAAGGAAGATAAAACAGCCCAGATAAACTACTCCAGGAACGACGCAGAATGATGGAAAGGCCAACAAAGAGACCCTGAAGGAGCTGGGAGGTCGTGGAAAATGAGACAATTGTTGATTCTGTGACGCTGGGGGAAGGCAAGCAAAATCGGACGGTGGGGTTGACGTCTGAGGCCGACAGATTGCGACAGGGGAGAGATTGTGTGTGTGTGTGTGTGTGTGTGTGTGTGTGTGTGTGTGTGTGTGTGTGTGTGTGTGTGTGTGTGTGTGTGTGTGTGTGTGTGTGTGTGTGTGTGTGTGTGTGTGTGTGTGTGTGTGTGTGTGTGTGTGTGTGTGGTGAGGACGTAAAAGGACCTCCTCTGAACGGGATGTGCAGCGGAATATATCAGTGGTGTTTTTTCTTTCTTATTTCCTGTCTCTCTGTGCATCTTGGCCAAGGATAGACTGATAAATGAGAGAATAAGGCGAGGGATGAAGGAATGGATGGGCAAACGGCGTATGTATATTCAAGGATATATTAAATGATGATGATGATGATGATGATAAATATATCCACATGGGAAAACAGATAGATTTATAGACTGACAGATAGACTGGAACAGAGAAATTACTAATGGTTAGGTAATCAGAGAAATTATTACATACACAGACAGGTAGACGTAAAAAAAGAGAGAGAGAGAGAGAGAGAGAGAGAGAAACTGTCTTTATCTCCCTCTTTACCTTTCTCTCTCTCTCTCTCTCACACACAAACACACACACACACACACACACACAAGTACTGAACACAAAATCCAGACGCCTGCACACCCATCGATCCCACACACACACGCTCGCACCCCCCACCCCCTACCCCCAAAAAAAAGGAAAAAAAAAAAACTAAAAAACATAAACCCATAAACAAGACAAAATAATCACGGAAGAGACTGAGAAGGACGAACCGGGAGGAGCAAGATGGATGGGGTGACGCGAAGGACGAGAGGAAGGCAGGCAGGCACACAGGAGGAAGGTAAGCAGGATGGGGAGAAAAGAGGGATGGAGGGAGGCAGATAAGAAGAATAAGGGAGGGGAGAAGATAGGAAGTAAGGGAAGCGAAGAAGGAGAGGAGAGAAGAGAGAGGGAGGCAGACAGGCAGGCAGGCAGCAGTGATGGAAAATGGTAGGTAGGACGCAGACAGGCAGGCAGACGGAGGAGCGGCAGGTATGTTATTGTTGGTTAGACAGAAACAACACGCGGCCTTCTCGCTGTGTGACGCGTGTGCATGATTTCCTCTGTTGACCCTGTTGCTCCGTCTAGTCTCTCAGGCTTGACAGATCTCGCACACCTCTTCGTCGACAATTAATTCTGCGTACCACACCTTCATACCCTTTTGTATATTACGCTACAGACTTTCAGAATTAACCCTTTAGTGTCCCATGTCCTAAACAGGGGAGGGCGTGGGTCTTTTAAAAAATTAAGAAGGAACCCCAAATCCGGATCGCATGAGATTCGTGACAATAAGTTGGTAGGAGAAGAGCAGTACGTAAGACTCCTTCCTGCTAAATCCCCAACGCAAAAACTCCGGAGAGCAATGGGTTGAACAAGTATAAGTAACACACGAACATAAGAACGCATACAGGTCCTTAATACTCATGTTCTTGTCGTGTCCAGGCTTTTATTCAGCTTTAGAAAGATTTTAAAGCTGACTGGGTGAAATACAGGTCTCACCTTAATTAATCCTTTAGCTACTACAAAGCAATCTTAAAATCAAGTAAACAATTTAGCACCACGAAGGATAAAAGTGGGCATCACCGGACTGAACGAGATAAGATGAAACTGACAAAATAAACTACATACTTGGCCTCTTGGGTGAGTGTGTGTGACGCGTGTTCATATGGTCCATTGTTGACGCGGTGGTGTTGGCTGTGTACACCAGGGGGACAGTCAAGGTTGCTGAGGGGGAGATGGGTGGGGAGGTGGTTTAGGGGAGAGATGGGTGGGGAGGTGGGCTGGGAGAGAGATGGGTGGGGAGAAGGGGTTCGGGGGAGGAATGGGAGACGGGTTGTGGGGGAGGAGAGAATAGGAGAAGAGAAAAGAGGAGAAGAGGAGAAGAGAGAGAGAGAGAGAGAGAGAGAGAGAGAGAGAGAGGAGGGGGAGGCACAACGTAGACGAAGATGAAACGGCTGGAGGAATGAAAGAGGGAGAGAAAAGAGGAGAGAGAGAGAGAGAGAGAGACCGAAGTCCGAGGAAAAACAACGTGGACGAAGATGAAACGGCTGGAGGAAAGAGTGAGAGAGGGCGAGTGGTAGAGTGAGAATGGGAGATGACATGCGAGGAAGGGATGAAGGTGTGAATGAACAGAGGATGCAGAGATAGAGAAAGATGATGAGACGAGGAATGAAGCAAAGTGGGCGAGGGGAGGGAGTGGATAAATGATAAGTGTGAGTGGTGAGATAAAGACAGGAAAAAATGGGAAAATAAACTAGAAAGGAAAGGGAAAAAAAGAATCTGGATTGAGGGGAAAAAGAGGATAGAAAATAGACAGGAGGTGCGAGAGGCGGGTAAGAGGGGTAAGGTATATGGATAAATGAAGATGTGACGATGAAAAAAGAGAAACTGCTCAGGACATACCGTGCTTAGACAGTCGACAGAAAGGACGGAAAGGAGAAGAGAAAGGTAGATAAGGGAAGGAAGGACAGGAGATGCAGAAAGAGCAGGATGTGGATGCGAATGATGGGATGGGAGGAGGAAAAAAATATCATGCGTGATAAATAAGAGTGCCTTTAAAGGAAATGAGAAAACGATGATACACCAGAGGAGGAAAATTCTGTAGAGAGAATGAGAAGGAATAATAATAATAATAATAAATTTTTCAGGTCCATTTTACGAATCCAAGTTAATACATATCGATACAGGTAATAGCTGTGATGGTGTATGCGGAGAATTAGCCTTAAAAATCCACTGGTTTTCAAAGAGAAGAATATAACTTTTTCTGGTTTTTTAGGCTTCTTCAGACTCACCACATCCCTTATTAAGGAGCAAAGTGGCTGTACTTAATAATTTGTCAAAAATCATCCTTATCCGTGACCTGATTCTCGACAGGGTGGTCCATAAATAGCGCTACACCAGAAATTCACCTGGAGGTATTTTGTGTTTCTGGGAAGACTCAAAGTGCTGGTATGGGTGTGGGTATGGGTATGGGTATGGGTGTGGGTGTGGGAGTAGGAAATGAATAAATGACGCAGGACACACTCTGATAACGAGAACAAACAGGAAATCGCCCAGCAGAGAGGAAGGGGAGCGCTATATATGCACTACCCTGTATGTCGATGCACATCTTTCAGATCTACGTGGGTAGGACAGGGGGGAATGGAGTGGGGAGAACGACTGGACGGAATGGGTGGTGGGGCATGATGAGGTATGTGTACAATTTGAAGATGGGCATCATAAGTCGCCTTTTATACGGAACATTACAGGCTAAAGAATGTTTATGAATACAACCCCTGATTTGTAAGCACGTTATGAAACCTTAGCACAAACATCACGCCCTCCTCACACGTGCTGACGGCGACGCATGACACATACAAGAGACAATGGACCCTCGCGCACCGCTGATCCCACACGCTGACACAACCGCTGCATACGAGTTGCCGAATCAAAAGACAATAAAATGTTGGTATACGTATGCAAAACTTCATGCACACTGCCAAATAAAGAGTGGTGAATATCATTAAATACTTTAAAAAACCCAGAGCAGTGCTTAAAGTTTTCATACTGTTAGTTGTCAAAATATTGGCTCTAGATCTGGTGTCGGAAGCGTTAAACTGGCAACACAGCATCGCCAAGACTCGACTCCGCACGTGTCCACACCATCAACACCACACACCCGAGTCACCAAGCTCTCAAACACTCACACCCACGTCTCAGGCACAGACTCTCACGCTTGGACACACTTGCTCTCTGATGCAACACTCACGCAACCACGTTTTTGTGGCTTCATAATACACGTACACTCACAGTCAGTAAGTTCCTCCCTACTCATACCCAGCTCCATGCGCGGAGGTTCGGAACTGTTTCGACCATTGCCTGCTTACTCTCCGAAAAAAGAACCTGCGCTCTCGTGTTAGGTTTACGGTCGTTTAAGTCATTTTTTCTTAATATGGATAAATATAAATGAATTTCACAAACGCCTGTCAGAGAAAGTCAATCTGCTGACAGTCAAGTTAAACAGGAGGATCCAAATTCCAGTCATTTGCTTCTCCGTACATGCATCATCCAATCTGCTCGATCTCCTGTCAATTCCATAACCTATTCAACTTCCACACCACTCGTTCTCAAACACTTATTTACCATATCCATCCACCGATTCTTGTCCTGCCACGTCCTCATCCACCTTCAAACTCTCTTATATATATCGGCTTCACCAACCATTCTTAACCATTCTCCACATTACCATACCATTGATGCATACTCTTCTATTTTTTTTTTTTTTTAACATCAATTGTGACTCACACTGATTCATATAACGTAAAAAAAAAAAAAGTCGTTGATTGCAGTGACGTCAGGAAAATAGTTCGTGAGTTAAGAACATATTATTTGACGCAAGAGATGTGGATGGTTGGATGATCAGTTGAAGGACAGAATACGAATTGTTATGGATGGATGGGAGAACTGGATGAAAATACGGGAGCTAACTATTTTGGTGACGGATTTTTCGTTTAAATCAGGACACCAACAGATCTTATTAATTGTTCAGAGGGTTGCTAGCACTGAAAGGGTTAATGAAGGCCTAATCTAACCCTCCACTTCGATATACCCCTCCTGAGGTGAATAAAATCGTCTGGTGGAAGCAAAATAATTGAGCCATTATCTGAGAAAAGTGATTAGAGGAATGATGTTCAGTGAGCTGGTAAAAGCAAAATAATTCCCGAAACTTTAATAATTCCAAATAAAACTACGAAAAGTGTGGAAATTTAACATGTTTTTGTACATAAAGGGACAAAAATTCGTCTATAACTGAAATGCTCCTACCTCACACTTAGTACATGTCCGTCATTTTCTTCCTTCATATATCATTCACAGCATCATCTATAGGCAAAGAAATACAGCAAGCCCCCCCCCCCTCCTCTCTCTCTCTCTCTCTCTCTCAGTTGACGAGTTTTAGCCAGTAGAGGAAATTGAGAAGTAGAAGGGGTAGAATATTAGGTGACCCTTGTACATTCTGATCACAAGCTTCTTCTTCTTCTTCTTCTTAAAAAAAAAAAAAAAAAAAAAAAAAATTCCTGGAGGTCTGGACTGCAGCAGCTTTGTAGGACGAGGCTCACGAGTTGGTATTTATCTAGGATCTTGGGCAATTTTTACGATATGTGTCTCAAGTTTAATATTAGCAGATATAATTTAGTTTTTCGTATTTTTCCAATTTAATATTCACTCGTAGTTTGAATGCTAAGTAAATGGTAGCGGTGTGAGTTAAACCAAACGCATACACAAGCAATCTTATTTACAATTTAAGCCTGAGAAAGTTTGTAAATACGGCTCCAGGGTCGCTTTTATCGTCCCCCCTGACGATGTAAACACGGGCCTCAATGGTCACAGAAAACGGGGTGTTGACAGAAGGGCTGGTGAAGGGTGCGGTCATTAAGTCAAGTCTTTTGCTGCTCTGCCTCGGCCCTGGACGCTCCTAAAATACAGGGTGTCCAGAAAATTGTGAGGGAAGCTTCAGGTTGGTAATGTGGGGGCTAATTCTGAGTAAAAATATAATCACGGGTCCAATTAGCAGCCGTAACGAAGCAGCAATTACTGATATCTAAATGGGTTAATTAAGAAGGTGACCATTTTCACCCACAAGGCCATCAGTAACACTAATTCATCTTCAGCTGAGAACTGGGTCACGTTGATATAGCATCTACTACTCAAAATTAACCCAGGAATAATCTGGAAATTCTGAGGCATTTCCCAAGGCATCCTGTATGTCGGGTTAAACACGGGAGGCCGAGATGGTGCGGGGTCAGTGTTTGAGGCAGGCTACGTCTTCTTTTATTTCCTCTACCAAAGAAGCACAATATGGAGGAAAAAGACTGGGGCGAATTCAAACTTAAAGAACGGCAGCATGTATGGTGAAAATGTCCACTATGTTCTCCATGCAGTGCAGCCCTTCACAATGTATTTATATTTGCCTTGTGCACCTCGCTCTCACAACACAATCTTTCAATACAGCCTCAACAAAATATCTCCTGAATCACCCTGCTACTAGGTTCAAGTCTAAATGAGATGGGACCAAAACAACAAGTGCAACAACTAACAAGAAAAACGCATAACATGGAAGATATAAAGAAGACAGGCGTAAAATCTGTCATAATGTGAGTTCTCGGGGTCAATGAAGCGAAGGAGAGGCAGATGGTTGAGACGGGAGTGACCTGAATGGCGCATGGTGGGCGGTGAATCCTGATTATGACGGTGGGGGTGAACAATGGAGTGATGTGTGGCGTGAGGTGGTGGCGGTGGCTGGGACGTGGCCACGGCTTGGTCACACTGATCCCGCTGGCGATGGGAGGCCCACCATGACGCACTGCCACAGGAATTAAATTTGTTTATATATATATATATATATATATATATATATATATATATATATATATATATATATCTCCGTCCGAACGACCAATCTATATAATGGTGAATAAAATCGTCTGGTGGCACTAAAAATGAATATACCACGTCATCTGATTGAAGAGATTTGTGGAACATGTTACTTTACTCCTTCAGTCAGACGTGTCCTTATGTCAATAAAACTGCCTGGCAATAGCAAGATAAGTAGGCACAGAAAAACTTGCAGCCCCACTACTTCACATCAGGACTCTCTTTGAACCCTACAGACTCACAATTAACGTCAGTGATGCATTAAGGACCACTAAAATGATTTTCTTAACTGCATTGGGAAGCCGACGTCCTGAAGTAATCTTCTTTAATTCATTTATTTTAAACTGACGCAAAAGTTCATCACTTTGTAGCTTGTTTCGCATAGCTCATTGTAAGAAATGGCAATGCTACGGTTTTCCATCCTTTTCATATTACTTCTTCGTGACTAGCATCATACTATGTTAACCTACTGTTATAACTCTGCATTCAAAATTGAGGGATGGTAATTTTAGGTCAAGGTGAAGTGAGCAGAGTACTGCAGACGGCAGACTGCATTTTTTTTTTTTTTTAATCGCATGCACATACTCTAAACGAAGAGTTCACTGTTTAGGGCTACTTACTACTGCATATAATCGTCTGAAGTTACTGATAAAATACTTGCGCTAATCCATGGCAGTGAAAGATTTAAGCCTTTGGATGCCATGACGATTTCTCTTCCAATCAGGTCAACACCAGCCAATTTTATTCAACTTAACCAAATCTCTTGTACTGGAGAGATTAAATGACGGATGTATCAACTACGGTCCGAATTCTCTCACACCGAAAAAAAAAAAAAAACGCCTGATGATATGAATAATCGTGAAAAATACGTGAACAAAGCGAAAACCTTAGACACTACAATTTCGGTAATATAATAAGCCGTAAAATAAGACAATATAATATGCAGTGAAATAAGACTTATCTGATAACATATTTGATTTTCTCTTGACATCTTGAGCGATTTTGCATTTATAATTTATTACTTGATGCGTAAATTTATTTTCGATATAACAAGTCCTTTATATCGTTTTCACACGTACTTAAAAAGGCACATCATATACTCGTACAAGTGGTTTCTGTTATTTTGCTATAATTTCCTTACAAACCTATTTCAGCTTCAGTGTTATAAGTCCTTTGCATTGTTACATGAAGGGGATATAACTTACTGCGCCTCGCTGTAACATTTCCTCTCTACTGTTTTGATTAAGTGCATAATTATAATCTTTGTGTGTTTTTTTTCCCACCTTGGATGTAGCAATTCCTCCTCCTTGTAGACCAGGCAATAATGATTCGTAAAGCTCTTGATAAACTGGATGGCATAATGTGTTACATGTATCGTACAATGAGAACTTCATCTCCTCCTCCCCAACTCTAAATCATCTCTGTCCCATTAAAGTTTTCTCACTTCCTCTCTTCCACCCAACACCGTCTTCCTTTATGTTGCCACTGTGCCCGGTAGCCTCATCAAGCTCCCTAACACCTCTTCCTTAGCGATTTATTTTTGGATATGTCTGGTTAATATCCCTTGATACGTTACTTCTTCAGAGTACGACAGTGATTGAAGAATATTAACACAGTAGGGTGCAATAAAATTTAATAAGGCAAAGTCACTTGGGAAAAGGTGTTTGGGAACTTCCTCAACCCGACGAGAATATGGGCCTGTGACTGAGCCGTATTTTCGTCTGCTTGGCGACCTCAGCACCTCTTCCTTAGTGGTTTATTTCTGTATCTGGGACACTGTCATATTCTTTTCTGCTGTTTATACAATCCATGTCGATATAATCATGATATGGTAAGCCTTATAAGAGGACGAATATAAGGACTATACTCGTTTTACTCTAACCTGGCCTAAAATATACACCTCCATCTTGAGTGTTCAGTTGTAATTCTAGGCTAATGCTAAAAATATGATGCTAGTCATGAAGAAGTGCTATGGAAAGGATACAGAGCCATAGTATTGTCTTTTTTCCGCCACTGAGCTACATGAAATGAGCAGCAAAAGGATGAAAATTTTGGCCAAGTTAAGAGGAAAAACCGCTATAGTAAGCAGTGTTCCCGCTAGCTTAGTATTTTTTAGCATTTCTCCCTTCCCAGTTTTTTTCCTATGTTACACCTAAATGCTCTCTGGTGCATTTATTTTTATTTTTTTTTATTTTTTTTTCATTTTTTGGCTTCCTAACCCCTTAAATCCGGTGGTCATTTTTACTGTCGATTTTTCCATGCGATTTTAGCTACCTTAGAGAGACGTCTTCTCTGTGCTAAATAAAATCCTACGGTATTTGTAAGAAATAATAATAATAATAATAATTCATGTAGTAGTAGCAGAAGTAGTAGTAGTAGTAGTAGTGGCAGTAGTAGCAGAAGTAGTAGTGGCAGTAGTAGCAGAAGTAGTAGTAGCAGCAGTAATAATAATAATAATAATAATAATAATAAATAAAAAGACCTGGGAGAGAAGCAATTCTTTCGATACACTGCATAATTATCAGCGACGAAATATGCACCTGCCATGTGATAAAAATAAATAAAAATAAACCAGTAAAGAAATGCAAGAGAGACCTAAGCTGACGAAAATACGACTCTATAACAGCAGCCAATTATAGAGCTTATTACACGGCACTCTATCATCATCACCCCCAGCGTAAGTGCCTCGCTGATAAGGAAAGCAGTGACCTCTCGTGATAAACTTCCGCGATGATTTACGTAAGGAGACTCACCCCAGCAATTATCGGGAGTAACACCGTAGGATTTGAATAGGCAGTGTGTAGCGGTGGCGGGGCGGGCCGGCGGAAGGGGGAAAACACTTCACAATTACACCAAATAAGAGCTCAATAAAAGGTCATTATCTGCTGACGACCTATAATTAGCGCCCCCGCCAGGGCACTTGAATTACCCTGGTTTTAAGGGGTCATCTTGAGGGTTAAACTGACTCTGGGAGCAGCCACCTCAGGCCTTCCCACACACATGCACACGCGCACGGACGTATGCACGCACATGTATGTACTCACTCTCAAACGCCATGTGTGCACTCTCTCACACGCCATGTATGCACTCACTCACACTCCACGTATGCACTCACTCCCACTCGCCGTGTATGCACTGACTCACATGCCATGTATGCACTCTGTCACACGCCATGAATGCACTGTCTCACACGCCATGAATGCATTCATTCACACTCCACGTAGCCTATGCGCTCCCACTAGCCATGTATGCACTGATTCACATGCCATGCATGCACTGACTAACAAACCATGTATGCACTCACTCGTACACGATATGTATGCACAAATAATAATAATAATAATAATAATAACAACAACAACAACAATAATCCGTCCATCCATCATCCAATCCTATGTTGCCCCATGAGAAGCGTAGGAGCCCGGGGCTAGGCAAGTTGGTCTTGACATATAAGATGAGAGACCAGCCTCACTCATCCCTGAGTGGCATTACGTGAGCACTAAACCCCAACCATCCCTTGGATATAAACCTACACAGGCTCAATCCGACTAGAGCGCCTTAATTACTGTACCCACGAATAATAATAATAATAATAATAATAATAATAATAATAATAATAATGACAATAATAATAATAATAATAATAATAATAATAATACATTCTCATCATCATCGTTGTTGGGAATGGTTCTCCCCACTAGCAAGAAGTAAGAAACAACAACACGCCAGGTTAGGAAAGGCTGGCATGTGGAGTAACATTATAAAGGAGAGACAAACGGCCGTAACATTCAGGATGAGATCATAACTGGAACGAAAGCACTCATTTGTTTTTAAGATAACATTTGAAGCACAAGACGAAGTGAGAATATGTCTGGCCTACAATGATCTTTGCTGTCTGCACTCTGTAATGTGGTAAGTAGGCTGATCAGAGCTAATAATTACCGCCGTTCCATAAATGTTGATCAAAAATTAATGGTTTGCCTACAATTCGCCGTTTCTCGATTTAACAACTCAGTCCAGAACATTTTAATTACTTTATACTTACATTTCGACGACTTTATTCATCTTGGGAGAGAGCTTTCGAACAGAAGAGACTGGATATCTTCTAAGAGAGGACTCCCCACTGCTAAATAAAATCATGTGATATATTGAAAATGAAGTAAAAAGTACGTCTGAGGATTGGTGTGGTTAACAGTAAGGAGTAATATCTTAAACTCAGTTACCCCGCCAGAGATTTGAAGCCTAACCTGCTGACTTTGAAAAAAACTAGATGACGACAAGGTTACTAGGATGCCAAAAGAGGATTAATTTGCTCTTCAACATGACAACTTATCTTTATTATTTTTTTTTTTTACCACTCAACGATTACACTAACCTGGAATGGGCTTTTAGTTGTAAAAGGGATCAGTGAACGCCACAACTAACACTGACACGCATAAGAACACACACACACACACACACACACACACACACACACACACACACACACACACACACACACACTTTTCCCTCATCGTCCCCTCCCGAAAAACCCTCTCCTTTCGGGAAACAGACGGCACAGATAATTAATAACGCCCTCGAAACTCCTCTTCCCCCCAGACCCCTTAACTCCCGCCGATCCTCTGTATCTCTCCAGCCATAAGAGTGAGAGGCGTTTTGAGTGCGGGCCGAGTGTGTTTTGAGTGTGCGGTTGAGTGCATCGTGAGCGCTGAGTACAGCCAGGGAAAAAAAATGTACCCGAACTCTGCGTGCTTTGCATTCTGAAACTCAGGACAAAAAGCTTAGAATTCCTGTATAATAGTTTCCTTCGCAATACCTGTACATCTTATTCTAAAAAAGTCTCCCATTAAAAAGTATAAGAATTTGACAGAAAACGTGAATATCTAATTATTCAGAATTGCCAAACATACCGAAACTTATGCGTAAATATCGTTCACATCCAATATCGTCGAACCCACCCAAACTTCTTTCACTGACTGTATTTCCCTCCCCTTCAGAGGCTAAAAGAAGAGGCAGGAGGAGGGGAGGAGGGGAAGGAGCACCAGCGTACGTCGAATTGTCTCCTTTTCTGATACGTGCCAACCCGTCCGTGAAACATCCTTGGCGTGGAGCTGCCCATAATGACTTCCTACCGTCTGCTAATGTTTGTAGCGTGCATATGTTGGATAATCTTTCCATTAGGACGGTGAAGGGGGAAGGGCGCGTACGGCTGGCTGGTTTGTTAATACGCATTGTGTCTTCTACTTTTTATTGTATGCGTTCCCGTCCTTGTACCTTGTTTGAGTACCCCCTCCACTCACCCTCTCGCTCTCCAACTCTTCTGCTCTCCCCTCCCCTCTTCCCCAATCCCTCGCCTCCCACACTGTTAGGACTGCTTTATATTCTGAGTTTTAATGATAATGATGAAATTTCCGCGTCTTTTCAACAGAATGGCCTCTTAAATGAGCCAAAGTCAGGACTGCAATTTTCCCCTGAGGATGGGAGAGAGAAAAACACTACCAACGTATTCCCAGCATCATGTATAAGGCAACTGAAAAGGCACGGAATGGGGAACTGGATCAAGTATCTTTGTATTATTATAAGGGTATGTCGACCTTACCCCTGGCGCTTTTGATGCAAGCAACCTCATACCACCTACACCAAGAGGGGAAAACTGCTTCTGTGGCTCACCTACTCGTGTTCCTTAGATACGAATCCTTAAAGACTTCAGAAAACCCTAATTATAGTGCTCACCACCGAGGACATGGGAAAGCAAGTGACAATGATGAACAGAGAGGTATATATCCCGTTTTTAGAGACCATTCTGAGAAGCTTGAAATAAAACCCTCAATAAGTGAACAAGACAAAAGTACTTGATGTGCTGTGGTGTGGGGGACGGTCCTTGTGTGTGGTGTGGTGTGCGAGGGTGGTGTGGTGTGGTATGCGAGGGAGTGGTGTGGTGTGGTGTGGTGTGCGAGGGAGTGGTGTGGTGTGGTGTGCGAGGGAGTGGTGTGGTGTGGTGTGGTGTGCGAGGAAGTGGTGTGGTGTGGTGTGGTGTGCGAGGGAGTGGTGTTGTGTGGTGTGGTGTAGTGTGGCTTCTGTAAAGTCGCTAGGCTAGGAGAATTTAGCACCACGCGTCCGAAAAATGTTGGTGAGAGACAGACGGACACAAGTACTTCTAGAAATGCTCCCTCATCTAAAAAGGAGAGAGAGAGAGAGAGAGAGAGAGAGAGAGAGAGAGAGAGAGAGAGAGAGAGAGAGAGAGAGAGAGAGTTGAAGATGGTAAAAGAGAGGCTGGAGGTGGAGAAGGAGGTGAAAATGGAGGTTGAGAGGTGAAAGTGAGAAAGGGATGAAAAAGAGAAGAGGAATCAAAAGGTTAGACAGATGGTGAATGAGAGGAAAGGAAGACAGATGGAGATGACAAATGGAGGTGACAGAAACGGTGAGAGACGAATGGAAAAGTCTCTTTCTGTCCTTCTGCCACTACCTATCCATCCATTCATCCATTCCCTGTCTCCCGCCCCTCCATTCATCCATCAATCCTTCCTTTTTCTCTATCCTCCTGCCTGCATCCCTCCATCCATCCATCACCTCTCTAGCTTCTTTCCCCCCCTCCATCCCTCCATACTCTCTATCATCCCTCCCCCTTCATCCATTCTCTCTTTATTCCTTAACGTCATTCATCCATTCTCTCATGCTTCCCTTCATCCATCCATCCTCTCTCTATTCTCCCCTTGTACTCATCCATCCTCTTTCTCTCTCCTTGTCTTGCATCCATCCTACCATCCTCTCTCTACGCCCATGCCCCCTCCATCCCTTCTCTGCATCCCTTCTATCCCACCATCCTGATATGTGGCGTGAAGCTGGCTAGTCACGACCCATTTCATACACCCGCCACGACACCCCCTACCCTCTATTCACCCCCGGGGGCGCCTGGGGGGAGGGGGTGAAGTGTGGCCGATGCATTTCTTGTCTAGATCTGGTATGGGTCCTCACACCGGCAGAAGGAAATGGATGATCGTTCTTACTGTATTTACCTGGTCAGCCTAATATATGAACCTAACCTAACCTAACATTTACCCACTAATCTAACTTGATATAACAACACCTCAAGAGACTGACTTACCTTAGCGTTGTCTAGGAAACTAACTTTTAAAACTAAATAATAACCCAACCTATCCTAACTTTATATATTTATCTATCTACCTGTCTGTCTGTCTAATTACCTATCTGTTTCTCTATCTATCTGTCTATATCCATATCTATCTATCTATAAATTAAATACAAACGGCGTCAACATAACGAAAGGAATATAACTGCGTCAGATAGGCGTGGACTTCGTTAACCCCAGTCCAAGTCCTTAACCCCATCACTACGATAATGTCTTAGTTTTTTTTTTTTTCTTGTTACCTCCAGACGCTTATGTTCAGATTTGAGAAGGATTTTATTTTTAAGGAGTAATGAAGGCTAAAGATCACTCCTCCAGATCGACAAGTATTTTCTGAGATTAATGAAAGTGAAATTACCAAGAAATAGTTACGGAAATGGTCTTTTTTTTTTTTTTTAATGAAGTGGTGAAGTATAACAGCCTCTCAGTAGCTAAAGCAGGGTAGTTACTTGGCCCAGTCTCTGTTATATCATAACATAAAAAATGTGGACTCAGGTAATCCCTTCTGTCCGAGGTAATAAATCCTTTCAACTATAGGATTATAATTTCATGTTTGCTTCCTACCGACTTTTTTTTTCTTCAGTTTTGGGGATGGCGTTTAGTATTGATGGGATTATTGAAGCTGTATCTAAGTCCTCCAGTTCGGAAAATCTCATATAATCTATCCATCTGTCTATCTATTGCCAGACGCCTCAATCCCGTGAAAGGTGGCCACAAACAAATCTCCTCCATCTCGCCCTGTCCAACGTCATTTCACTGCCCGGCTCCCAGCTCACAACCCCCTCTCTCATATACCTCTCCATTCCATCCCTCCATCTCATCCTTGGCCTCCCCTTCCCTTTTCCCCCCTCCATCTCACTCGCATACACTCTCCTTGTTAGTCTCTCACTTTCCAGCTTCTCCACATGGCCAAACCACCTCAATAAGCTGCATAAATCTTCTGCACTCCATCCCTCTATCTCATCCTCTGCCTCCCCCTCCCTCTCTCCCCCTCCACCTCACTCGCATACACTCTCCTCGTTAGTCTCTCGCTTTCCATCCTCTCCACATGGCGAAACCACCTCAGTAAGCTGCATAAAACTGTCTTGTGGTATCAAAGTAAAATAATGTGAACACCATCATAGTGAAAGGACCAAGCTCAGTAAATCTGTGTGTCAGTAGTTAGAGCAGGGAGTAATGGTGACCCAGAGGTTATCGTGTTCTCGTTCTGCGCAGCGTTTTGTAAATGGTGAGCATCAAGCCGTGGAAGATGTTTAAAGTGGGCAGCCTACTCTGACGAACCAATATATCTTTGCATATGTTAGTATTTGTTCTCTCCCTGTCGGTTCATGCTATCTATCTATCTATCTATCTATTGCCAGACGCCTTAATCTCGTAATGGGTGGCCACAAACAAATCGCCTCCATGTCGACCTGTCCCCCGCCATTTCACTGCCCTGCTCCCAGCTCACACCCTGATATGTTATACTGAAGATTCCTGACACACAAATATAACCAATGCAACACTTCGACCTTCAAGCCCACACCATTGACACCCCATAGTGATTCGTACTTAGCTAGCATTAGGAAAGGTATATTCTGGCTATCACTCTCCCTCCAGTTCTGTAATGGACCTCATACAGACTGGTGCAGATAACAGACAGTGCTAACGGTATGTCGTCAGAGAAAGGGCAGATGAAAATTAAAACCCTCAATCTTTAATACTAATAATATCACCTGTCAGAAATCAGAATAGGACAAAGCTTCGCCACTGTACTAACGATGTTTTTTATAACCACCAGAAAACGTCCCATGCTTCTTGATATGAAGAGTTTACGGCATTTACCTAATCTTAGGAGTGGTCAGAGAGGAACTGAATGGATTATGTTAGGTGCGAAGTGGAGAATTAAACAAGGGAGATTTCTGGGTACACGAACGGACGAAAGTAGAGGACATGACCACCAGAATAAAAAAGCAGAAGTTAATGTTGGCAAGTCACGTCCTTCGAATGAAAAGAGATAACACGTGGACAACCAGGGTAACTGAATGGCAACCTAGAGACGGGGTGAGAGGAAAAGGCAGGCAAAAGAGAAGTGGTGATGAAATTCGGATTGGTTGGGATTGGGTGGAACAGGCTAACTGCCGACAGGTCACAGTGGAGAGAGAGAGAGAGAGAGAGAGAGAGAGAGAGAGAGAGAGAGAGAGAGAGAGAGAGAGAGAGAGAGAGAGAGAGAGAGAGAGAGAGAGAGAGAGAGAGAGAGAGAGAGAGGTTTTAGTCTTACAATAGGCAGCCCTTAAAAACTGATGATGATGATGGTGATGATGATGATGATGATGATTCCTTCTGTCAACAGGAGAGTCAGAACCTTCGTCAGCAAAGGCCATATCTTTAACTCTGGCTAAATACAGTAATTCTTCACCAATGAAATCACCATAACACCTCCCTGCAGCAGATCAACATTAACAGCGAATTTAATGTGACTGAGATTTCCCCCTCGTGACAAGACTCAAATATGGCCAGAGTCTTGGTAATGTGTCTTGCTGTGGATTGGCCAACAGCCCGTGTTTGCGCAGATCAGTTATCGGACCAACAGCCAGAGTTAACCATTTTTACTTAACGTGCAACAGTATCAAGGTGGAGTGAAAATGCTGGTGGGGAAATTAAGAAGAACTGAGATGAGATGAGATGAGATGAGATGAGAGAGAGAGAGAAAGAGAGAAGAAAGGAAGCTAGAGTTTAAGGAAGTATAACCAAATAACTAGAAAGGCTTCAAAACTGCAGAAGGAATGGTTATCTAATTCACAAATGCTACTGAAGATATGCAGGACACTTATACTGAGAGGATGAGAGGAAAAAAAATCATAACTAGAAAGCACTCAAAAGATTACATACCTCCGCCAACGCCTCCCCCCCAAAAAAAAAAAAAAAAAAGTTTGATTTACTGCTGTAGTTCCTCTTTCCCACTAAGCGACTGCTTTTACAGTCTCACATTGTTAGTTAATTTCTACGACCTTAGTCTGCCCTCTTACACAATCGCAGTGAGCGCATACATCCGTCAACGCCAATAAAATTTATGATTCATTCCTGCACCCAGATCCACATCCACCTCAAAGTCAAAGCAATTCTTCTTTGACCCACTGCCCACCTATCCACCAGGTTTAATTTAAAATCGGTAACACTTTCTTTCAGATATTCTGTACAAAAAGGGACACAATAACAGACACCGGTGAATACGTAACCTCAGTCCTACTTCACTGTGGAGGTAATGTTGCCAGGAAATGTGATCTAATTAGATTATTCATTTATATTACATATACAGTATATATATATATATATATATATATATATATATATATATATATATATATATATATATATATATATATATATATATATATATATATATATATATATATATAGGTATGTATGGGTTCAAACGTTCATCTGCATGGACCAACAAACAAGATTTCGAAGATGCATAAAAAGCAGTCATTAAGTCAGAGCCTAGTACATGATGGAAAACATCAATGAATCGGTGGGAAACACAATGGTAAAAGAGAGAGCTGTAGGATATATTATAGCAATGGGCACTCACAAGTTCTAAGGCGACATTTAGTGGTTTTTGCATAAAGAAAATGTCTTATTATGAAGAGTACTTTCCCGCAGAATTAACAAAGTAGGAAGCAGACAGGAAGAAATACAAAAACATCCTGTGAGGCACATTTCATCCTCACTGACCACTGACAAATATATCGGTACTTAATAGAGACAGTACAGGAAATGACTACCGACTTGGGAGATGTTAATTTTGATGTTACGTTTAGAGGGGAGAAGAAGACGACAGTCCTTAAACACACACACACACACACACACCGAGTTCTAAGACAAAGACAGGAGAGTTGATGGATCGTCTGAAAGTACGGTCGACGCTCAATGACAAGGCAGATGACCACATTGAGCAAATGGATGAATAATGAGAAGAGTAAGTAATGCATCATCAGAAGTCGAAAGTAGGAAACCCAACACTACCTGTGACAAACTTCATGAATGCCGGAAGGAGTTTCGAATGGTGAGATGAAAAGGGGCCAAAAAGGGAAAGAGAAATGAAAATGAAGCACCAACGTACAAAAAAATCTATCAGTGACAACTCGAGAACCTAAACATACGAGAAACTGAAGAAACTGAGAAACGGAGGGACCTGAAAGGAAAGGTTCCAGCGTTACTCTAGGCATAAACGCAGCCCAAAGGTTTGTTCTGTGAGATTCTGAAGGCCCCATCATCCTTAGCAAATTTTCCGACGACCCAAATCAATCCACAGTAAGATTCTCAATTCTCAAAAATGTAAACCAGTGCCATGATGGATCACATTATTGTTAAATGAAAGGGGGTTAGGTTCTTCAAGCGAAATACTTTGTGTGCAATACCGAATCCTACGTTCTGACCTTCAGGGCGGACGACACTATCTCCTAATACGAGCATGTTTTATATCTACAGCTTAGACTCACGTAGATTAATTCAGAACTATTTCAGTCAACTTACATTCCTTCAGTTCACTTCATTTCCATCTGGTGTTAATGGTCAACTGAAGTCGAGTCACGTCAAGATCATAAAAGTGTGTTAATTTTTTCAGCCTTATCTGGGTAATACTTTTGGATACAAAGCAGATCCTGTTAAGTCGATCACAGACTTAGATCAACACAGACAGTTTCAGGATAAGCACATGGAACAGTGTATGAAAAAAGAGCCCTATCTGATTTTATTTATTTATTTATTTATTTTTTGTCAATTCAGCTTTTTCCGACCTGGGGGGGCGGGCGGAGACAAGTGGGCAGGACGGACTGTCATGATGGTGGATGGTGTGGCAAGATGAGGGATGTAACGAGTATGCCCTATTAATATACTCACTGTAGGTCAGGGGTAGTCGAGGCTGCCAGTGCTATGATACCATCCCAACATAAATGGGTGGAGTGGGTGGACGGGAGAGGGCAGGATGAGTTGACATAATGGTGAGTGGTGGGGCATGCTGGGGGAAGTACATGTTACAAGGCTGAATGATGCAGTCAGGATGTTAAGATGCAAGGCAAAGGTGAGTGGGCGGAAACGAGTCAGAGGGGTGAGTGGGGTGGGCGGAAAAAAATCGACAGGGTGAGTGGAAAAGGCACGGATGGTAGTGGGTGGTGAGGTAGGACTGGATGGGTACCTCACTGTGGAATGGGTGCTGTGTGAGGGGCTGTAATGGCAGTGGGAACAGATTTAGCTTCAAAGTTCGATGTGTGGGGTGTTGAAAAAAGGTGAGATGGATGCGAAAGGCTAAGCAGGTTGGGTGAAGAGACAAGGCATACTTTGAAAATGGGTGCTGTTGGCTGGACGATGTGAACAAGATGATGGCTTAATTCAAACTTACTCAAGCAGAAAAATAACAAGAAGGATTAGAGAGTAAATATGCATCGCTCTTGTACGTCTGGCGTCTCAAGGAGTAGGTAAAATAATCATAATAAACATAAATTAGACTTTATTCACTTCAGCATAACCTAAAGCCCACTTATTCTTGAATGCTAAGCTGTAACACGAGACTGACACTAAAATATGATGCTAGTTACGAAGAAAAGGAAAAGCATGTATAGTCGTAGTAAGGTCTTCTTCTGTGTCCTTAACTTAGGGAAAATAACATGCAAAACGAATAAAATCTCGGCGTCATTAAGGTGGACAAAGAATACCATCCTGAATCAAGCAAAAAGACATTACAGGTAAACATTACGAGAATCAACAGGTAAGCAGGTGAAGGCAGCTCAGGCAACCCGGAACCTGTGTGTTGTGGCTGACAGGGAACAAAGTGAGCCTGGTGGAGGTGGTGGTGGTGGTGGTGGTGGTGGGGAGGGTGGTGGTGGTGGTGGTGTTAGGCACGTGTACATGTGCTTACGTCTCCGGTACGGCAGGTGGCTCGAATTTACCTGTGTGTGTGTGTGTGTGTGTGTGTGTGTGTGTGTGTGTGTGTGTGTGTGTGTGTGTGTGTGTGTGTGTGTGTGTGTGTGTGTGTGTGTGTGTGTGTGTGTGTGCGTGTGTGCGCGCGAGCGCGCGCGTCCTTTGCAGATATAAAAAAAAAGCGTGCATATACTGAAGAACACGGTGAATGTCAGGAGAATGGAAGATGGGGAAAATGCAAAAGAAGAAAGTGTGACTGGGTGAAGGAGAGAGGGAGAATCAAAGACGCGAAATGATTACTGGCAAATGAATGAAAACAATATGACAGATATTAGAGTGGATGAGTAGAAGTGAGCGGAAGATAATGAAATAAGAAAGAGTTGGCGTGTGGAAATGACAAGCAAGTGGATGGATATGAAGGAGTGAAAGGATGGAAGAATAGAAGAGTGAACTGGAGAGGAAGATAACGGTATGAAGAAGTGAAAAGATGGAAAGATTGGGAAATTTACCCTCTGAAAGAGTGAATGGGTACAAAAGACAGGAAGAAAAGTATTGGGATGAGTAAATGGACAGAGTATATCAGATGCAACAAGTAAAAGTGAATCAGCCATATAAAGGAATTCCAGTGTACTTAGATGAGGTTTCGCTGAAGTCGCAAAAGTCTACGGGCGTGAAGAGCCAGCTTTAAGTCCCTAGTATGGGGTTGCACTAAATATAATTAAAGTCTGCGGGACTGAGACACCTCGTTTGGGAATATTATTAGTGAACGACAGATGAACAGGGCCGCTCCGATGAGAGAGAGAGAGAGAGAGAGAGAGAGAGAGAGAGAGAGAGAGACCCAAACGCACCAAACACATTGAACGGATTGTGCTGAACGTTTTGATGGGAAATAAAAATAATAAAAATAATAATAATAATAACAGAACTTCCAGAAACACACATTCTCCCCCTTTCCTCAACCCTACTTTTTTCAATACAGCATAAGTCGCTTCTAAATACAGCAATCTTTGGGGTGGCTGCGGACATGCACTAAATACATGGCCCGTATGCACTACAAATGAAGGAAGAGGGAGACAGGACGGCCTTCACGGATCAGATGGAGAAAGTTCAGGTGTTGAGATAAGTTACAACACACGGCACGCACGCACACACTAAAACACACACGCACGCACACGCACACGCACACACACACACACACACACACACACACACATTCACTCTCTCTCTCTACCTACTTACCTACCTATCTATCTATCTTTAACTTTTTCTCTCTCACTCACTTTCTCAGTCTCACTCAGTCACTCACTCACTCTATTAATCTGTCTATTTATCTATCTATCTATCTGTCTCTCGCACACACAGGCGCCTCAGTAAAAGAATTAGTGCCATTTGCCTGGTCGTTACACCCTGTGGATCCACTCTCTCGCTCTCTTTCTTCCATGTGTACGTATTTTGCAATGTGTCTGCATGTGTGTGTGGCAATATGTGCACCTCTGTGTAGCAATTTATATATATGTGAGTGCGGACTCGTGTACGTAAAAGAGCACACATGTACATACGTGAAAGTACCGAAAATTGAAAAATTACATCAACGAAACTCAGCATTCGTAGCTAAAAAAAAATTCGTCTCCTGTTAGCAGACTAGCATACTAAAGTTGTCCTGACGATGAGAGGGGCAGTGGTGACAGTATTAACATTCAGGCACCTATGACTCACCCTCAGCTGAGTAAAATCGTCTGGTGTTAGCTGGCATCAAAAGGAGACGCGACCATGAAAGGGCTAATTTATTCCTAGCCAGAAAAGCACCTGGTATTTGAGATCTGACGCTTTGAATGATGGAGTGAAGGGCAAAGTGCAAGAAAGGGGGAAAAAACTTACCCTTGCACACACACACACACACACACACACACACACACACACACACACACACGCACAAGTGAAGGTTCGTTTAGCACAGGCCGTCTAAACACAGTGACAAAAACAATGCTTAACCCCTTCAGCCTGAGCACGTGTTCTTCATTTGTTCAACTTTATACAGATTAGGTGACCTCCTCTGGCAGTGAAGGTGTCGAGGAAGTTATATCAACCTATTCCCGTTAAAAAAGTGACTCCAAAAATAAATACAATAGTCTCGATAGGAATTTCATATAAAAAGATGATGCTATTATACTCCACGGGTTAAACTACTGCTCTAGCCCTCCACTTACTGCTTCTGTTAGCTTTTAATTCACCATCTGCCTTCTACAAACAAAAATAGACAAATCAAGATATAATTTGCATAATACAGAACTGCCTTGTGTTCCAAATCTTCGTCCACTGTAACTTGGTAGAGGTGTTCGTCCATTTACAGCTTATTTCCCATACGTCAACGGCAGAATAAGACAACACTACAGCTCTGCATTTTTTCCATTGCACTTCTTCGTGACTAGCGGTATTTATTAGTGTTAATCCCTAGAGATCAGTGGAAGAGTAAAACAAGAGCTCTCAGGGAGTGAATACCTCCACCAAGGCAGCATCACCACTTTTTTTTCGTATTTTTAATGACTATAAATGTTTGAAGATTCGCACAAAATTTATTCACATGCTCCTCTAATAGTCCTCATCCACTATTCCAGATCTGATGCAAACCCAACCAATAGCTCTTTCATAACACAGCTAACAGACACAGAGGCAGACAGACAGACACAGTAAGACAACCCCAACCCCCCCAACTTTCGATATCCTCATTGCCCGAGTTAACAATAACAGTGCTCTAATATCAGTTCCATAGCACTTCTTCGTGACTAGCGTTAGGTTCTATACAGTGTTGACTACTTGCAAAATCTTCACGCTTCAAATGGATGGACGGCAATTTCAGACTAAGTTTATATTGACAAAGCACAGCGTAATCCGTCACCTGATAGTCAAGATGTATTTCCTAACTCTTACTATGCCGTGAACTTTTATTTTTTCTTTCCTCTTCGTTCTCGCTATTGCCAGACGATTCACTTTATGATGTAGCGAAGACTGTGGTGGTGAAGATTGTGGAATGGTGTCTGCGGTAATAATGGTGATGATGAATGTGATGAATGGAGTGGTGAAGGTGATGGTGATAGTATTCGAGATGAAAGTGGGGGGAGGGGTTCATGAAAGTGAAGAAGTTAACATACATTCTGCAGAAATAAACGTAAGGGAGAAGAGTCAGGGAGGTTCCTCTGCCCACGATAATACAGCTCACTTTCTGATTCCTTACTTTATTCACTCACTCGCTGACACACACACACACACACACACACACACACACACACACACACACACACACACACACATTCTCTCTCTCTCTCTCTCTTATGCCTTGATGGCCCTCATGTATTCGGTCTGCGTACTTTAACGTCCTATCTGATGTCCTTTTCTCTCACTCATCTACAATCCACCTTCATGTGAATGTCTGTTTCTATCTCTCTCATTCTCTGCCTCCCTCTGCTCCTGCCTCCCTTCTCTATTTCCCTTCTCTCTCTTCACTTTACACCTTTCCTTCTTCATTACGCTCTTCCTTCTTCTTCGCCTATCTCCTCCCTCGCCTGCCTCAGTCTTCCCCTCTCCTGCCGCACGTGCCTACCTCCTGCCTCCCTTCCTTCCCTCTGGCTGCTTCCTCCCATACTTACTATAGTAGCTCTCCCCCTCTGCCATAGTTCCTACTTCTTCTGCCATAGCTACCTCCCCCCTGCCATGTCTCTCTCTCTTCCCATCTGCATAGTTTCCTCCCCCGACTGCCTCTTCCTACCATACCTGGCTCTTCCTACCATACCTGCCTCCCCCTACCATACCTGCCTCCCCCTACCATACCAGCCTCTTCCTACCATACCTGCCTCTTCCTACTATACCTGCCTCTTCCTACCATACCTGCCTCTTCCTACCATACCTGCCTCCCCCTACCATACCAGCCTCTTCCTACCATACCTGCCTCTTCCTACCATACCTGCCTCTTCCTACCATACCTGCCTCCCCCTACCATACCAGCCTCTTCCTACCATACCTGCCTCCTCCGACCATACCTGCCTCCCCTTACCATACCTGCCTCCTCTTACCATACCTGCCTCCCCTTACCATACCTGCCTTCCCCTATCGTACCTGTCTTCCCATCCATACCTGCCTCATCCTACCATACCTTCCTCTTCCTGCCAGACCTGCCTCCTCCTACCATACCTGCCTTCCCCTACCATACCTACCTCTTCCTACCATACCTGCCTCTTCCTACCATACCTGCCTCTTCCTACCATACCTGCCTCATCTTACCATACCTGCCTCCCCCTACCGTACCTGCCTCCCCTACCGTACCTGCCTCCCTTTCCGCACCTGCCTCATCCTACCATACCTGCTTCCTCTTACCATACCTGCCTCCCCTTCCATACCTGCCTCCCCTTCTGCACCTGCCTCCTCCTGCCGTACCTGTATGGCGTGGAGGTGCGGCAGGTGTGGGTGCGGGCAGGTAAACATTAGCGACACGGTAAGGACTTCCACAACCACGCCACGCGCCACAAACCCTCCCCCTCTCTCTATCTATTCATTTATCTATCTTTGTCTGTCTATCTGTCTGTCTGTGGCTGTGTGTCTGTGTTGATCTGTCCGTCTATCTATCTATCTATCTACTGTCTGTCAATCTGTCCGTCTATCTATCTATATCTATCCATCTGTCTCTGTCTGTCTGTCTCTATGTCTGTGTTTGTCTGTCTGTCTGTTTATTTGTTCGTCTGTCTATTTATGTCTGTTTATTTTTGTCAGTCTATCAATCAATCTATCTATCTATCTACCTAACTATCTATCAATCAATCATCTGAGCCGTAAGTCTAAAAACTCACGGATCTTAAGGCATTCCTATGTATACTCAGTTCTGACCACTCATCCCCTGATAAACAACCCTCCTTCATGTCTCACTCCCTCTTTATCCGATTCTCTTATCTTATTTCTGACCTTTCATTCATTCTTCCTACCACGAACCACCCTACCTCTAATCTTCCACCCCTGTCCTTCTCCTTGATCTTCCACCCCTGTCCTTCTCCGTAATCTTCCACTTCTGTTCTTCTTAATCTTCCGCTTCCGTTCTTCTCCTGACTCTTCCACCTTTGTTCTCCTTTCAGCCACTCTAATCTTCCTCACATACTTCCCAATTCATTCTCTCCATCTTGTTTATTTTTTCTGCTCCTCCTCCTCCTCTTCTTCCCCCTCCTCCTCCTCCCTCACATATTCCCACAATCTCTTCTCTCCATCTAGATCTTGGTTATCTTCTTCCATCCTCCCCATTCCCATACACTGTTTTCATGAATCTCTCACCCTCTATGTTCTTCATGCTTTTTAAAAAGGTAAACAGACATATATATACAGGAAAAATAATGTTACATAAAGGAGAAATAAGGAGTCTAAAAGTGATTTCTTGGTGCATAGATTATTATCAGTAGGGGAGAAGAGGAATTCTGAGTGAAAGGAGGAAGGCAGACGTGAGAGTAGGAAGTGTTGAGAAGATGAGGTGAGTGACGAGAGCGGCGAAAAGTTAGGGTATGATGCATTGATGCGATGTCGATCAGGGTGAGAGAGAGAGAGAGAGAGAGAGAGAGAGAGAGAGAGAGAGAGAGAATGATCATGATGAGTCAGAGAGTGAAAGAACTTACGGATACTGAAATTTTATAAGCAAAGAAGGAAGTGAAATAATACGAATATGAGAAAAACTTGTGGACTCCGTAACGTCACAAGCAAAGATCTGAAAGAATCTCGTTTGGTAAAAGTCTGTGAATACTAGATTTATTTCTTTTAAGGCCGGGAACTGAAACGATGTAGGTGAAAAATGCAGCTTGTGGAGGATGGAATTTTAAAAGAAGGAAATGGAAGTGCTGTAGCGTCCATTAGGAAAGTTTGAGAATACTGTTTGTTATAAAAAAAAATTGGTTTTATCTGCCAAATGAGGTATGGGTCTCAACTTCTCCAGTCCTGTGTTATTTACTGCTGGTTTATTACTGCTTATTCCAGACACTTTTCTCAGTTTCAGAGGGCGCCATTGTAGCGTCGGATTAGTGAAGGATAATTCTAATGCCCTCAGTCTATCTATTTATTTATCTATTTATCTGTATCAGTTTATCTCTCTATCTATATATCTATTTATCGATCTATTTATCTATCTATATTTCAAGAACTATATCGATCTATGTATTAAGTTTCATAAAGTGAATAAAATTGCCTTAAGATAGCAATAACATAAAACTTTTAAGTTAATAACTAAAACGAGTTATGTGCAAAAATATATATATATATATATTGAACTGAATAAAATCGTGAACAATTAGCTAAAAAGACCTGCAAAATTCAAAACGGCTCCCTGGAATAATCTTTAAATTACTTCCGCCAGAAAAAGCACACACACACAAAAAAAAAAACCTAAGGATTAATCAGTCACAGAGAGTGCAAGACAGCCTGCCTGACAGAAATGCAGACAGACAGACAGACAAGGAATGAAAGTAGAAAAAAAATAGCTTGTACGGGCATAAAACTGAAAAAAAACATCAATTTATATTAAACATATTTTACAATATGACAACATCGCCCCCCCTCTCTGTCTGTCTGTCTGTCTGCCTGTGTCTGTCTGTCTGTCTGTCTGTCCGTCCGTCTGTCTGTCTGTCTGTCTGTCTGCTCTGTCTGTCTGTCTGTCTGTCTCTCTCTCTCTCTCTCTCTCTCTCACAACTTTCAGCCTTTCAATCACCAGCAGACACGTCAATCTCTATCACTCACGGTCCCCTTCACCCTGACGTCCCACAGAAAGGCCCTGGGGGTGGAAGATTGGTCGGGGTGGAAGATTGGTCGGGGTGGAAGAATGGTCGGGGTGGAAGATTGGTCGGGGTGGAAGATTGGTCGGGGTGGAAGATTGGTCGGGGTGGAAGATTGGTCGGGGTGGAAGATTAGTCGGGGTGGAAGATTGGTCGGGGTGGAAGATTAGTCGGGGTGGAAAATTGGTCGGGGTGGAAGATTGGTCGGGGTGGAAGATTAGTCGGGGTGGAAGATTGGTCGGGGTGGAAGATTAGTCGGGGTGGAAGATTGGTCGGGGTGGAAGATTAGTCGGGGTGGAAGATTGGTCGGGGTGGAAGATTGGTCGGGGTGGAAGATTAGTCGGGGTGGAAGATTAGTCGGGGTGGAAGATTAGTCGGGGTGGAAGATTGGTCGGGGATGGAAGATTGGTCGGGTGGAAGGTTGGTCGGTAGGTGGAAGATTGGTCGGGCTGGAAGACTGGTCGGGGTGGAAGATTGGTCGGGTGTAACAGCAGACAAGAGAGTATCAATTTTTCCGGTAAGACAGCGCCATTATTATTATTATTATTATTATTATTTTGCTACCTACAGACCTCTTACTGATGGTGTGACAAGTATCATTTTTTTTCGCTGTGGTGATTTTTCTTTCCGCTGTGGTGATTATTTTTTTTTGCCGCTGTGGTGATATATATATTTTTTTCCGCTGTGGTGATCATTTTTTTTCGCTGTGGTGATAATTTTCTCCGCTGTGGTGATAATTTTTTTCCGATGTGGTGATATATTTTTTCCGCTGTGGTGATGATTTTTTTTCTGCTGTGATTATTTTTTTCCGCTGTGGTGATAATTTTTTTCCGCTGTGGTGATGATTTTTTTTTTTCTGCTGTGGTGATTATTTTTTTCCGCTGTGGTGATAATTTTTTTTTCTGCTGTGGTGATTATTTTTTTCCGCTGTGGTGATTATTTTTTTCCGCTGTGGTGATAATTTTTTTTTTCTGCTGTGGTGATAATTTTTTTTTTCTGCTGTGGTGATAATTTTTTTTTTTTTTTTGCTGTGGTGATTATTTTTTTTCCGCTGTGGTGATGATTCCATTTTATTCTTGCTACCACCAGACTTTTTTTTTTTTAATACATTTGGGAAAAACATAGGAAAGCCTTCATGTACATTCACACAGGTTAGCGTATATACATAGGTTAGTGCACATATATACATAGGTGAGTGTACATACATATACAGGCGAATGTACACGAATACATAAATAAGTCTACATACATAGGCTAGTGCACATAGATGAGTATGTATGAGTGTACTGTACATACATACACGAGTGCACATACATGGGCGGCTGTACATTTACGCAGGTAAGTGTACATACAGGTGAGTGTACATACATAGGTAAAGGTGTGATGTGGTGTTTGCATTAACCCATGGAGTATTGTGCTGTGTGCTGGACTGCGATGTGTTCAAGGGATGAGGGGGTGTGATGTAGGAGGGATCAGGGAAGGGGGAGGGAATGGGGAGGGATCAGGGAAGGGGGAGGGAATGGGGAGGGATCGGAGATGGGGTGAGGGAGTGGGGTGAAGGTGAAGGAAGGGGCGATGGGGCTGGGGTGAAGAGGAAGGGGTGGAATCGGCGTTGGGTCGTGGTAAGGTAAGGGGGAAGGTGTTTCAGGTGGGGGTGTGAGGTGGGGGTGAGGAGAGGGATGAGAGGGTCTGTAGTTTGTAGTGGGGTGACGGAAGGGGTGGATGGGTGTGTGGGGGATGAAGGGATGCAGAATGAGGGTGAGGGGGAATGGGGGAGGGACGTGGGACGAGGAAGGGGATGAAGGAGTGGTTATTTTGGTATGGATGAAAGTGGTTTTTAATGTGATGCAGAATAAAACGCAGAAATATGAAAAATAATGGGGAAAGGATTAATGGAGGGATGGAAATAAGGTCATGATTTCAAGCATGCTGGAGGGAGGGAGGGAAGGGGAGGGAAGGGAAGGGAAGGGAAGGGAAGGGAAGGGAAGGGAAGGGAAGGGAAGGGAAGGGGTGGGGAGGGAAGTGTTAATGGCACGAGGAAAAGGAATGATTTTTGTGGCAAGGCGTCTGTACGGTCACGATTATAAAAGGTATGGGTACTTTGAAGGGGGGAGGGGATGATGGTGGAAGGACGGGAGAAGGAAGGAATGGGGATATGGTGGGATGTGGGTGGGTACAACCAGGATGGCTAAGAAAGACATATTAATAGGAGGAACTGGTGTTGTGGGAGGCTGTAACATGGCCATTATCTAACACAGGTAATGAGATTTGCTGGAATAAGGTGGACTGATAGTGGTGATGCTGGTAAGGGAAGGGGGCACAGTCATTAGGAAGAAAAGTATATTTATGAGAAGATGGGGGAGATGTTGGGTGACGATTACAAGAGAGAAGGGTTGGGGGTGATTCATGTGGGAGAGGGATGTGTAGAGAAACTTTATAAGGGGAGATTGGTGTATGACAATGGTGGGTCGAGGGGAAATTTCACAGTAGTAATTTTATGAGGTGAGGGGAACGCAGGAGGGTAAAGATTTCGGGAAGGATAGGGAAAGGTGGTTCTAGGGGTGCTGCACGAAAGGAAGGATGTAGGATGGAAATTTAAAGATGAATAGACTGAGGTAGAGGAGAACGAAGGTAGCGATTTCAGCAGGCATTAGGGAAGGAGCGAACACGTGGGTTGGGGAATGCAGGATGTTGATTTCAGGGGCAAGAGGGATGGGGGAAAGGAAAGCAGTGTGGCGACTTCAGGAGTTATGAGGGGAGGGTATGGGGAAATGGTAAGTGAATCCAGAGTAATGATTTCAGCAGGAAGAGAAGGAGGAGGAAGAAGAGGAGGTGGTGGAGGGAGAGGGAGAGGAGAAGGGGAGGGGAACCAAGAGTGAGAGGAGAAGGGAGAAGGGCTGACTCAGAGTATTGGGAGGAAGGGAAGTAGGGAGGGTGAGAGGGAATAAAGGATTGAGCAATGGACGGACTATGAAACGAGAGGTGAACGAGGGGAGAGATGCAGCAGTGAAAGGAAGGAGTGGGAAGGAAAGAAGAGCGCACGAGGCCTCACATCCAGCAAGAATTCGTCCACTTTATTTTAGAGGACCTCTTCGTCGCTTACAATGCATTCCACGTAGTCTAGTGGCACAAAAATATACTACTCCTCCTCTAAACCTATTGCAACTGCACTTCTTCGTGACTAGCATCAAATATTAGTGTTAATCTCTTGCTACACGTCGGTATTGAAGAGGAGAGACAAATTTTAGACCAACTTATACTAGACAGAGTATAGCTGAGGTCATGAAGAATATGGAGGAGTCATCAGAGTGTCACCCCTTCAGTGCAATGACGTCTTTTACATCTTACTACCACTTTACGATCTACATAACTTATGGGAGACTTCTCATAGTAAAGATATCACAGAGCTTCTATCATTACTCCAGTGAGATGACTTTTTTGAATTTCATCTCATTCTCGTTATCGCCAGACTATTATGCTCAGAAAAAACCCTCTCATAGTTAAGAGATTATGGGACAAAAATAAATAAAAAAAATTGCTAAGGAGATAGTGTTAAAATCAGACCTTACTAAAAAAGAATTATTATTTGTGATATGGTATTTCAGTAATTATATATATGTAATTTTCTTTCGTTTACTGCCATCCGTGTGTCTGGTATAGAAGCCTAACGATAAAATGTTTTGTGCTTTCAACTTGTAACTCAGATTCGAAGGGAGGCTGAAGGGAGGAGAGGGGAGGGGGCAAGGGGCCTGGAAAAGGGCAAGGAAGCAGGTGAGAAAGGGGAATGAGAGGGAAAGGAGAGCTGGGGAGGGGGAAAGGGGGAAGGTAAGGTAGCATGGAGACAATTGAGGAGAAGGGACAGGAAAGGATTTAAGGGAAAAGAAAAAGAAAGGTAAAGGAAGAAGTGGACGGGGGGCAGACGGCAGATGAGGGGAGCAGGGGCAGGGGCGAAAGCAGGAGGGAAGAGGGGAGAATGGGGGAGAGGGAAGGGAGGGAAGGGGTTGAGAGGAAGAAGAGAAGCAGGAGAGAGAGAGAACCAAAAAGGGGAGATGAGGGCAGGACATGAGGCAAAGGGGCGCAGGAGGGGAGTTAGGGGAAGGGCCGAGAGAGAAAGGGGGGACAAAGGGGAAAAGAGAAAGGGGGCGAGAGGAGGAAGGTGGGTGATAGGTGGGGGGCTCAAGAGGGGGTGGGGTGAGAGGGGTCGAGACGAGAAGGGGGGAGGGTAGAGGGGCTTGTTGAACAGAGGCCGCAGCTGCCGTGACTGGCCTGGTGATCCCCTTACCTGATATGAGCCAGGTGACTATGGGGTGAGGCGGCGGAGGGTGACGGGGAGAATGCCACTTTATTACTCTATTAAGGCTCAGCTGCTGCTCTCTCTCTCTCTCTCTCTCTCTCTCTCACACACACACACACACACACACACACACACACACACACACACACACCTGGGCTGGGGTTACAAGGCACAGCATAGTGAAAATTTTGGGCGACTGTGCAGCGTGATATTGCCCTGATACCTCGTCCACAAGGGAGGGTAGAAAACAATAGTAGATTAGTAGATAGAAGAAGAGCTGAATAGTAGAATGGTTGAATAATTGAACAGTAGAATAGTTTAATAGTAGATTAGTAGAATAGTGGTAGCAGTAGTAGTAGTAGTAATAGTAATAGCAGTAGTTGTAGTAGTTGTAGTAGCAGTAGTAGTTTTGTTTGGAGAAAATTGAAGATGTCTCCTATGTTATTTAGCATGGTGAAGATTAGGTATCATATTATAATCTTTTTTCTCTAACTTGGCCTAAAACTCTCATCTCTCCATCTTCAACGCTGGGTGGTAACCATAGATTAACGCTAGATGATGGTGCTAGCCACGAAGAAGTATTAAGGAATGGATGCTTAGCCGCAGTATTGCCTTTTTCTGTGACTGAACCACGTGAAATATGCAAAGAAAAAAGAAAAGAAAATCTGGGCCAAGTTAAGGTGAGAGGGGTATAGCGACACCTAAGTCCTAATTGCCGTCAGTTGAAGAAGCTTCCTAACACCTTTTCCTAAGCGATTTATTCTGTTTAATACACCTTATTGTCCCCTCGTATATTTAAAAAATCCTTCCAATACCGCCATACTCTGCATAACTTTCGTTCAGAATATTTATCACTAATATTATAAAAATAAATCGCCAAGGAAGATGTATTAGGGAGTTTTCTTACCCGACGAGAATACGAGCCCTTATATTGGTGGAGAAACTTATAGAAAATTTGACTTATAAAAGTTTAAACCCTAGAGTTGGCTGGGGATTACTACGACGTACACACTTATTGTCACTCAGGGACGAGAGACTGTACACTCTTGGCCTAATTGTCTGGGGTGAGTAGCATAGCCCTGGACTCCTACGCTCCTGAAGGGATAATACAGGTGTATCTTCGTATAATAATATTAAGAATAACAACAACAATAAAAAATATTAATAATAAGTATAATGAAAATGACAAAAAATAGCAACAAAAACAATAACAACAACAATAATAATAATAATAATAATTATGATAATAATAATAATTTATAACTATCATCATTTCCATTATTATTATTATTATTATACAAAACGAAAACTCAGGTCTAGAGCTGTGAACGCAAATCGTCGCTCGGTATGCCTCCGTCAGGCCTTGCACACGGACTCGCCATACAACCCCCATGATAGGCTTCATTGTAGGTTGAAATGACCAAAGATTAACTAAGTCGACCTCATACGACCTTGACCTTTGACCTCTTGACATTGCTGACTTAATCTGGGCGATTGACCTCTTGACATTGCTGACTTAATCTGTTCATCGCCCCTTCATACTATCACTGACAAAAGTTTGATCGAAATCCATCATGGGGTTCAGACGATATTGTGCCCACACCCATATGACCTTGACCTTTGATCCCTTAACCTTGCTAACCTAGACGGCTCATCATCCCATCACACTGTATCACTGACAAAAATTTGGTCGAAAAACCATCAAGGAGTTCAGAAGATACTGCGCCCACAAAGATAAACTAAGTCGACTCCATATAAACTTGACCATTGACCCCTTGACCTAGATGACCTAATCGGTTCATCATCTCCTCATACTGCATCACTGATAAAAGTTTGGTGGAAATCCGTCGATGGGTTCAGGAGATATAGTGCCCACAAGAGTGTTACAGACGCACGGAACTAGGCACACACGCACACACGGACGGACAGACCAATCACTCAATGCCTCCTCGACCACAGCTGGGCGCAGGCATAATAAGAGTCGAAAAGCATTATAACGAGATAAGCAAAATGATATCCAAAGAAGAGAGAGGACGGAGATTCAAAGGTGAAAACTTTCTTGTAAACTTCTACTCCATCAGGATTACGAATTCCTTACTATAATGACAAGATTTTACAATGCATTTTTCAGGCAGGTAATTCAGAAGTTATTAGTGGTTGCAATGAACTTCTTGGAATTAACTTCAAATTACACTAGGTCATGCGTTACACCTCCCTCCCTCTCTCTCTCTCTCTCTCCTATGGCCATTGACTCTAACGGCTGCTATAACTCACTCCCAGCAGATGGAATGGAATTATAGAGTTGTCTCCACCATGAGTGGATTAAAATGGCCACTGTCCTTCCCATCTTTGTGCTTGCCTATGTCTTCATTAACTCTCTCACTACGTTCAAGTATATCAAGGTTCTGTTCTTGCTATACTCTGTTCACTTTACTTTGACTTAAAATTGCCAGCCCTCCATCTTGAATGCTGAGGTATGACGATTGATTAACACTAGAATTCGACACTAATCACGAAGTGCTTCTTAAATTATGTGGAGCCACAATATTGTCTTTTTGTGCCACTGAAATTCATGAAAACAAAACAAAACAAAAGGATGAAAATTTGGGCCAAGCTAGTGTGAATGAACTATACTTGTAGAAGGTTATTATGAAGCTCAGGGAGACTTTTCGAATTTGAGGGTTTCTATAATTCATTAACCACTTCGCTCTTGCGGATCCCTCGTAAATTTGAATATAATCGCAGTGTGACAGAAAGACTAAAAGACACGCCATGGAGTTAAGGGGTTAAGGCAGGCACGCACCACCCCTCCCTCACACTGACTATCGTGACAATTAATCAATATTCTAAGTCGCTTATGTACACAACCAGTAAAAGCCTTTGTCGGCGAGGTATGAGCGAGGCCATTTAAATCTGAAAGCACTGAAATGTTTCCTTACACCCCGAGGATGCCTAGAGTGTATTGATGGCCATCTACCTACCAGGTCTCATGCCTTTACGACAAACTGTCTGGCCTGTGGCCCTCTTTTGAAGATTTTCGACATGCTGCACTTGGCGCGTGTCACATGCACAGCGGGTGTGATGAAACCTGTCAAAAAGAAATCTTAAAGAACGGCGCTATCATATGGTGCAAACCACACAGTGCTCGGCCCTGTGGCTGCTGAGACATAAGCTTCTCAAAAGCGTTACGGTCGGGCCGGGTTGGTCGCTCATATTTGAGAAAACGTCACTACTTGACATGAGACTCGGGAGGGCTTCGCCCTCGCTCGTAACTAGCCACCTCTGAAAAGCTGTCCTCCTTCTGTATCCCCCCCCCCCTTGCCTTAAAATTCTTAGAAGTTGGTTCATCAAACGATTCTCTCGACGCACGCGAGTATTTTAATTTGATACACAAAATTCGGGCATTTCAAAGACTACTCGGTTCAATTTCCATCCTACTGACTACCAGAATTTCTCTCGGATAAAATAGCCTAGTGGCAGCCTCAGTAAAATAATGAAGCATCCTTAGGCAGGGAAAGAGTCAAAAAATGAATTACAGTATGCCAGGCAACGAAATAACTGATATGGCTCTCTCTCATTTAATTTTCCTCGGAAGAGAAGATGTTCTTTTCCTTTCTGTGGGTGGGTAGAGGGCTTGAATGGTATTTGAATGACTGTATTATTGTCTGGCCATCTTCGCTGGGAAACCTGCTGGTAGTTCTCACGCTTTTCCATTTTCTTTTCCCTCGTTTTTGAATTCCATCTCTTCCCATGCTTAGGAGAGGATGATGATGATGATGATGATGATGATGATGATGATGATGATGATGATGATGATGACGACGATGATGATGGTGCAAAAAATGAATAAATTAGAAATGAAATGCGTCAACACAAAGCCACCTGACGCCCTAACCAAAAGCCATTATTTAGCAATGAGGTGGCTGGCGATTGATGCTAATTTCTCGGAAGCAGTGACAAGGAGGGGTGCAACGGAGCCTGAATTCTGTTGTTGCACGACCACCCGACCGAACACACCAACACCACGCCACCCTATCACCACTACCATCACCATCATCATCATCATCATCACTACGACGAGGACCACCATGCCAATCACCACAATCATCACACCAACAAAACTGCCATTATAATTTATGTCCTCCACCACTACCACAACCACCGTCTTTCGCCTCACTGTATTATTAGGATCAACACAAAACACACACACACACACACACACACACACACACACACATTTTTAATTCCTCCAACAATAAAGCCACACATTTATGACAATCTCACACAACAAAACATGCTAATCTATTATACCAACCTAACTAACTCTGTCTTTCTCTACGGTTAACCCCCATCTCTCTCTCTCTCTCTCTCTTTCTAATGTTAGTCCCGTCTCTCTAAGGATAGCATCCTGTCTCTCTAAGATTAGCCCTGTCTGTCCCAAAGGTTAGTCCCGCTCCCCTTTCAGCTTAGACCCTCCTCTCTTAGGTTAATCTCTCTCTCTCTCTCTCTCTCTCTCTCTCTCTGTTCAATAAGTTACATAATAAAATAGCAATGCCAATATGTCGGTGTTGAATCAGGTAAGTGCATGATCAACACGAAGATCAAAGGCTGTATTATTATCCGTTACTTAGTCTCCATCATCACTGTCATCGATGGTCCAATCTTTGTCATGCTCATCGTCATCCTCAGTGTCGTTATCATCACTGTCATCACTTTTTTAATTATCGTCACTTGTACCATCATTATCATCACCATCGTCAGCGGCACTGTCATCATTATCATCATTATCACTATCCTCATGGTCATCCTCGTCATGTCAGAAGATTCCCTGACACTGGTAGTGGGTAATTACACACGGCTGCGTCCACTGCTGCCTCCTTCAAGGGTTACTTGACTCAAAACTCACATCCACTCGGCCTAACATATTAGATAGTTTGTTGAAACGTTTGCTTTCATTCACACAACCACCAGGCACTTCAGGATTAAATCTGATTGACTAATAACGTGATAAATGCCATACACTATTTCTTTACACACACACACACACACACACACACACACACACACACACACACACACACACACACACACACATATATATATATATATATGACAATGTATAGCTAGTTGTATGATGTAGCTGTAGGAATGCACAGTGTCGCTGTTAGGAGTTCTGTTGTGGCTAGATCAGAATATATGCAACACAGCACAACCTGACCGCCTCTGAGCTATTGCCTCTCTTTCAAAAGTAGCAGTTCAGACTTCTTGTAACCGGACCTGTATCACTCGGATCAGTAAATCAGGAAGTTCCACACTGAGTTTGCTTTCAAGACCTGCACCTGTACTGTATATAAACACCTGTTACAGATAATTATCTGCAATGGAGACTTAGTTATTGTAAAAAAAAGTTAAGCTGCATTAAAGAAGATTCTTACCTAATACTTACAAAGTCTCTGCCTGAAGGTGAAGACTAATAATATAAACCCCATTGCCTTATCTCTCACAGCTTGAACTGTTGATTGTTTCCTTTGGTTCAATATATAGATTTCTCTTTTGATGTCTAGCGTTACCCGACACCTAGGCTGCGGTTAAGTTAGGATGGGATAACCTAGGTTAAGCTTAGGTTAGACTAAGCTAAGTCAGTGAGGTTGGGTTAGGTTAATTTAAACGAACGTTAAGTAATGTTAAGTGTTCATCGAAATTAACCTAACCTAATCTAACCTAACTAGCCTTGCTTAACCTAACCTAAGCTTAACCTTGGTTATCCCAGCCTAACCTAACCACAGCCTAAATCAACCAAGCAGAAATTTAATCCATGCCAATTCACACTCATTTAACGAACTGACTTGGGATTTCATGAAATCACTGGTTACGCAGAGTCACTGTATTATATAAATAAATAAATCAATAAATAAATATATATATATATATACATATATATTTCTATATATATACATATAGATATAAATGTATATATATATATATATATATATATATATATATGCGTTTTGTACATGGAAGAACGAGGGTTCGCGCCCCGCCAGGGTAATTAACTTTGGGAGCGTTTTTCCGGCCACGTACTGCTTTGGCAGACATAAGGGGTGCTGTGGTTGAACCAGTGTCGCATACATTAAAGTATGCTTGCATTCAATCAGCTTGCGCGGGCTGATTACACTAGGTTCACAGACTACACACACATCCAAAGCCATTCCAACACTATAGTTACACTTACAAGCACTTCTCACCCTACATACAAACTCTACCACACAGCCTAAGCCACTTGGTAGAGATTCAATGGCTGTATCGTCCCCACTTCGGTCGGGATAGGCCGGTCTTGCAGTGGATACTGAAACGGCTGATGAGATGATTATTATATATATAAATATCTATCTATCTATCTATCTATCTATCTATCTATCTATATATACACACACACACAGAACGGCGGAACAGGGGCGTGACCATGAGCAGCAGCTGGTGATAGGCGTGCAACTATATAAAGGTTGAGAATATCTGCATGGCTATTGTGATCGTGTCATTGTATGTATGTATGTATGTAGTATGTGTGAATGTGTATATATGTTTAAGTACGTCCTGAATGAGCAGTCTAATTTGGATCAAACTTGGCATATAAATTGTGTACTGATATGGGAAGAAGGTTGTAAGTGGTTGCGACCATCATCCACTCACTTGATGTATTGCTGCCGACTTCATCCTTCATTTTTATCGTTCTTTTTCTGTGTGCACCCGTCTTCTTCCTGTTTCTCCCTTCCTTCCTGTCACTTTTTATTACTATTTTTTTTCCTTTTCAGGTAGCTTTATATTAAGCAACAACCTAATGGATTTCTGTAAACAGGGAAACCATTTACACCGTTGGGTAGTTACCATATAACTAACCCACACGTTTTCCCTATAATTATGACAACAAGAGGGTTGGTGAAGGATTAGTGCCCCTCCCCATAAAACAGCTAACTCAAAGACAGTCAGCCACACCTTGCGGGATCACGGCGTCTGGCAATAGATAGATAGACTCTGTGGGAAGAAGTGATTAAATATTGATGGAGCTCGATCAGAAATTAAGGTCACGGTTCAACGTCAAAGTTAAGGATTTGGTGCTATCTCATGAATGCCCGATACGTCTGGGATGAAATTTGGCACATAATTTGTGGGTGGGTAGGGTAGGGGGAGAGAAGTGATTCTGTTCATGTGCAGATCAATAAAAGATCAAACTCACGGAGTCAGGGTCCATGGTCAGGAGTGCTGTGATCTCTTAGCAGTTGTGCTTTTATCCACCATTAATCATACCTGCCGTGTACTTCACCACAAGTGTCCTGATCTCAATTTCTGATAATGGATGTCACTTTGTTATGCATGCTCCTGGTAGTGGTTCAACACATTGATTCCTCAGGCTCGCTGTAATGCCTACCTGATCTATTGCCGCAATGCGCTGTTTGTTCGGTGCATGTCACTCCGTCTTCTGCTGCTGCAGGTGCTGCAGATGTGAGAACAGCACCGAAATGTTCAAGAGTGAAGTTGAAACAACAGTTTGAATGAAACGCTTAATCTGGTGAAGAGAAAGCATATTTATTTTCTTGAAAAACGCTGCCAATATCTACCTAAGCCATTAATACGAAGTGACCTGTGGGTGACGTAGTGTTGGAGATGGAGAGAAAGGATCCCCTAACGCGGGCCATGAGGGTGGTGCTGTCTGTGGTGAGAGTAATGGGTGGGTTCTCCTGCACTTGGGGTTCTAAGCCCCGTCCACCGACACAGGAGAGTGCGATCCGTGTGCTGACCAACTGTGGCAAATTGTTCCCGAACTTGAGACAACATCGAGGCTGGATAGTCTGGTCTGTCATCATGATCCTCCTCCACTGTACGATGGTTGGCATTCGTGTGTTTTCATTCTTTAACTCAGACCTGGACAGTGAGGATATCGACACCCAGTTCATCGCGTCTCGTATTTTTAAAGTGATTTTTTATGTGTCGTATTTACTGTTGTCCTTTTGTATGATAAAAAATAATCGTGAGCTGCAGCATGTGGTGGGACGGCTGGACCAAGCCACTCGATGTGTCCCCCTTCACTTCTGGTCGCCCCTGCGAGACGTCATCATGGCAACTCTAGTGCTGTCATCCGTTACTTCAGTGAGCTCAAAGGTGGTACTGAGAACCGACATACTGATCGACAGAATGAAATCAATGCAGATCAGCATCAACGCCCTCTGGCTGCCTGTTTGTAGTATCATCACGTCACTTCTAAAACAAGTCTTAGATGCCACCTACTGCATCTTGCTCCACCTCTTGACCCGCTGGATGGCAGCCCTCCTCCATCAGCTAATTGAAACCACAAAACATTTATCCAGGCGAGATGCGATGCCACTTGATGGCATCCACAACACTGGCAAATGGCGTGAGGGCGACATTACCCGTCCTGGTGCGAAGGTTGCAGCTTGGAGAGAGACAGCGCAGGCTGTGAGAGAACTTCAGCGGCGAGTGATGACGCTGAGGAGGATACAGACTGTCATGTACACCTGCTTCACGCCTATCATTTGCATCATTATGGTGACATGCGTTCCCCTATGCATTACTACCTCCTACAGCATCATTGCTGATGCGTCATCCACTGACCTCATAGTGTACAGGTTGCTCAGGATAGTTGACTCATTGGTGCTCCTCATTTCACTTTGCTCGTCTCCCAACCTGGTGCTGACCCAGGTGAGAGGCATAAAAATTGTTCCTATGCACAGAGTACACACCTTTATACTCACCTGATTTACTATTATAGGAAGTGCTGGAGAGGGACGCCTTCACATTGTAGCACAACATAAACATTCAGAGTTATAAAGCCATCCCTCAACTCCCTCCCCATCTTCAAAAAGGGGGATGGTGGACTGTAGGAGGGTAACTTTAGCCTACATTCCTCGAAACAACAACAACAAGAACTAGGCCTACCCAAAGCAAAATGTTATGTGAATGTTACAGCCTGTGGGGTGGGGCTGAAAATTTCGAAGGCTTAAATGAGGGGCGAATGTGTGGACCACTGCACCGGGCACTCTGTTGGCAGTTCTCCTACTCTTTCTTTCTCATTTCGAGATCCCATAACCCACCCGGCTTTGTAGTGGAGACCACGATTTGATTGATTTTCATGAATACTGACAAATACCTGTTTATATACCTGGTTTGTGATTTATGCTGTATTGTGTGATCCCTCATCCTGTGAGTTATATATATATATATATATATATATATATATATATATATATATATATATATATATATATATATATATATATAAGCGCTTCGACGCATTTCCTTTTTAGCTCAGTAATTGCCCGTATTCTCCTTGGCATGGGAGAACTCGCAGCACATGTTGCTTTGCGAAATGATTTTTACAATACGTTTAAATTTTAACAGATAAGCTATTTACGTGTCTACTACTGGCGTATGCTATCCCTATTTTTCTAATATCGGGATAGATTGTATCATAACAGACAAGGCGATATTAGGGTACTACAGACAAATAAACAGCATAGTGAGAAGTGATTAAAAAGCTCGAAAGTGAACGAGAATACGACTCAATCAGTCCTTCCTGTGACACCTTTCTTCATCTCATGTATCACCTCACCACCATTCTTCATTCCCTCTCTCTCTCTTCTTCCTCCAATCAGTCACTTCACTCATTCATTCCCCCCCTCCCTACCTCCCTCCCTCCCTCCGTCATCCTTTTTTTTTTTTTTGTCTTTCTATGCATCTTTCTTCTTTGTCTTTCCATCTGTTTTTACTTCGTCCTACTAAATTTACGTCCCTCCCCTCCCCCCCCTCTCTCTCCACCTGGTTCTCAGTGCATCGCCTTCCCGTTCATCACAGGTGGATCGGCTTGGAGTGGAGGTGGAGAGGTGGAGGGCCGAGGCAAGAGACCCCGAGCTGGAGAGGAAGGTCAGTGATTCTCATTTTGTCTTCACCGCCCCCACTACATGTTATTCGGCTTTGTCATCGGGTCACAAAAATTCTCTATACTCTTTTTACTCCAACTTGGCCCATATTTGCCATCTTATCTTTAATGCCAAGTCGTAACAACACATTAACACTAGTATATGATGCTAGTCACGAAGAGGTACTTTGGGAAGGATTTTACAGTCAATGGTGCTAGTCACGAGGAAGTTCACTGGGAAGGATGTGCAACCATAGTCTTCAGGCATGGAGTGGGGGAGGGGGAGGTGTGGGTGACCTAAGCCCCACCTCGTATTTTCGGCTGACCAGTGAGTAATAAGTCTCTCTCTCTCTCTCTCTCTCTCTCTCTCTCTCTCTCTCTCTCTCTCCTCCCCCAGCTGACCTACCTCCTGGACGCTGTGAGGGGCTACCCAGAGTTCTCCGTGGGGGGATTGTTTGTGTTGGGTAGGGGAAGGCTGGTTGAGGTTAGTATTTGGCAATGGACACCTTCTTTTATCTCACTGTTATTCACTGTTCCTGTCATTCACTGTCATTCATTGCCACTGTTATGCATGCACTCTCAGTCCTACTTTTACCTTCAATCAGGCACTGGCTTTTACTATCACTGCCACTCACTGTTAATCACTCACTGCCACTCGCTGCTCCTGTTATCATCTCCACCGTTACTGTCTCTCATTCACTGTCATTACCTAAGCACTATCACTGTTATTCACTGCTAGCGTTAAGTACTGTTACTGCCACTATCACTTACCGTCACTCACGCATTCCACTGTCACTCACCTTCACTCACGGTCACTGCTTAACCGCCACTGTCACACTTATCTTTGTTCACAGTTATTGTCACTCATTCTTGCACTCACCATCATTCACTCTGTCACTATTATTATCTCTCACTCATTTTCATTTACTTTAACTGTGACTCATCTGTTGTCACTATCACCATCGCTCACTATCTCCGCCACTCACTCATTTATGTTATGTCTCACTGTTAAAGTTACTATCAACATAAGGCACTTCACCAAAACTCACACTACTATTAATATCACCATCACCACTACTCACACTATTATTAAATTCACCATCACCACTACTCAAACCACCACTCACATCACCATTAGTGGATTGAATCTTCTTGGGCTTAGGAGGTTGCTTAGAACCTTTTCCCTAGAGGTTTGCTTACACGTACGCTACTGCATGCGGGTATTGTGTGTGTGTGTGTGTGTGTGTGTGTGTGTGTGTGTGTGTGTGTGTGTGTGTGTGTGCGCTTGCTTTAAAAGTAAAATTCAAACAGTTCTCATTCAGTTCGGACCGAGGTTTGTGGAGTCATTGAGGATCAGCCAAGGATGAAGTGAATATTCTAAGGACAGTAGGTCAAAGGGATAGGCTAGGTTTTGTTCCTGTTTGGGTCAGACCTGATGGAAGGGCAAGAAGGGCAAAGGGCGTGACAAGGATGCAGTGATTCGATTTTTTTTTTTTTTGGGGGGGATGGGTAGGGGTCAGATACAGCCTTCATTAACCCTTACATCAAATGAGGTCCCTCCTAAGCTCAATAAATCGTCTGGAGGAGAAAGAATGGAAAAAATATATATCTCTCAGAACTGAAATGGTTGATTACCTTCCATTTACACCAGACCATTTTGTGCTGCTTACCGTAGGGCTTTTGTAGGGAAGGGGTTTAAAGGGTTCATGATAGTGGTGTGGATGGAATGAAAAGTGGAGCAAGAAAGGTGGAGAAATAAAGGTGGAGACAACGTGGGAGAGTATATGAGGGAAGCTGGTGTGTCCTGGCAAGAGGGAGCGCTATTAAGTCTGGACGGAAATACCATAAGGAGGCTCTGCCGTAGCCACCCCTCAAAGGACACTGTCAGGCAAAAAATGACGAAGAAATTTACCGCTACCACCACTGATACGACAATCGCCATAATAACAACAACAACAATAATAATAATAATAATAATAATAATAGTAATAATAATAGTAATATAATAATAATAATAATAATAATAATACCTAGGTATCTATTATTATTGTGTTGCCACAAAAATGAAGCTTCGCCATAACTATTTATGGTATACAAAGTACACAATGTTTAACATAAGAAAGATCTAAAGACCCTAATATAACGTCTTGTGTAACGTCAACAAGATCTGAAGACAAAGGTGTCGAAGAACGCATGTGTAAATATTACGTCTGTCTCAATAACTGGCTAAGTGTATGCTTAACTGTAACCATATTCATTTCAGATTATATGAGCGACCACAGACATATATCTGGAAAGTTACAGCTTTACGGCTTTTGTGGCTTTCTCTAAAACGTGTTGCAAACAAAAAACTGAGCAGATTTGAATTCGATACTTTCCATTAGGATAAATGGCAAAATATTAAGCCAGGATTATTTAGCAAACATTATCATAGAGATTTTCAACCAAATAGCTGTATCTCAATTAGTTTATGAGATATTTCAATTATAAATGTGCAAATTTTAGAATAAAAATTAGTACAGGACCTTGAAAAATAGGTTAAGGTCATTTATATCTGGCAAAAGGACTCGGGTTGCCCTAGGGTACCTTCATGTATATCATCAAGATCGAAAAATATGCAAAGTAGTAAAACAATAATAATAATACTGAAGAAAACAAGAACCTCCACTATTATAAGGCGAAGCTTAACATAATAATAATGAAACGCTGAGAACTTGGGTCCTGAGCTGTTGACGCGAGGCCTTGCTCGGTATGCCTCCATCATGTCTTGAGCACTGACTAGCCATACAACCTCTATGACAAGGTTCACTGTGGGTTGAAATGAGACTAAAGATAATCTAAATCTTTCCCATATGACCCCTTGACCTTGCTGATGTAATCAGTTCATCGTCCTTTCATACTGTATCACTGGAAGAAGTTTGGTCGAAATCACTTAAGGGTTTCAAGAGATATAGTGCCCACACCCACATGGCCTTACTCTTTGACCTTGCTGACCCAAAGAGATCATTGTCCCTTCATACTGTAACACTGAAAAAAGTTTGGTTGAAATCCATCAAGTGATTCCAGAGATAGTGTGCCCAAACATATATGACCTTGACCTTTGATCCCTTTCTTTTGCTGACATAATCAGTTCAGCGTCCTTTCACTCTGTATCACTATTATAAAGTTTGGTCGAAATCCGTCATGGGGTTCAGGAGATATAGCGCCCACACCAATATGATGTTGACCTTGGATCCCTTGATCTTGCTGATCTAATTAGTTCATTGTCCCTTTATACTCTATCACAGAAAAAAGTTTGGTCGATGTGCGTTGAGAGGTTCAGGAGATATCGTGCTCACGTCCATATAACACTGACCTTTGACCCCTTGACATGGCTGACGTAATTGGTTCATCGTCTTTTTATACTGTAAGACAGACAAAAGTTTGGTGGAAATCCAACGTCAGGTTCAAGGATATATGGTGTCCACAAGGATAAACTATGTCAAATGACCTTGACCTTTGACCCCAGGATCTTGCTGACCTAATCACTTCACCATCCCTTCATACTGTATCACTGACAAAAGTTTGCTTGAAATCTGCCGAGGGGTTCAGGAGATACTGCGCCCACAAGGATAAACTAAGTCGACTCCATAAGACCATAACCCAGCTGACCTTATCAGTTCATTAACTTCTCATACTGCGTCACTGACAAAAGTTTGGTGGAAATCCGTCAATGGGTTAAGGAGATACCGAGCCCAGCAAAGTTTTACCGGCAGTCACACGGACAGACCTATCACTTAATGATTCCTCCACCATAGAAGGGTGTAGGCATAGTAATAATAATAATAATAATAATAATAATAATAACAACCTGACATCCTTTTGCGAAGTTTCTTGTTATTATTAGTCTTCCTTATTTTAAAAATTGCGATATTTCAAAGGCTATTTGACCATGAGCCGTCAAACTTGGTCAACTGAGTCGGACGGCTGTCTGCTTCTTCTTGGTTGAAATTGGTGGCAATCTATCAACCGGATCTCCGGATAATATCCGGAACAAAGAAAAGTTAGTCAGCCACACCATCTCAAGAACTGCTGAAGCTAGGAAGCTGAAATTTTCCTACAAAATAGCCTAAAGGTGGACGCAGGCCAGAAAGTAGTATGATGCAAATCGGTTGATTATTCTCTGAGAATGCCTGGAGTCAAAAATTGGAACTTTTCCGGATATCCAAGACATCACCTTATTTTTCATGAAGAATTGATCTTAGAGCCAGCAAAATTGGAGGAGTTATAGACTGTGATGACCAAAGGTGACATGCACAAGATCAGTGACCCTGACTCGCCTGGGGTAAGAAATTGGGACTTTTCCGGATATTCAGGTTGTTACGTAATATTCAATGAACGCTTAAAGCCAGATCCACCAAAAATAATGGGCTTACAGACTGTCATGACCTAAAGTTCTTAAGAAAAATTAGGACTCTTCCGGATGTCACCTAACTTTACATGAAGCATTAAAGCTAGAGCTACCAGATTAGGTGGACTTAGAGACTGTGATGACCTAATGTGAAACGCACAAGATCAGTGACGCTGGCCTCATCTGGGTAAGAAAAATTGGGACTTTTCCGGATATTCCGGATGTCACTTAATTTTCCAAGAAGGATTAAAGCTGTCTCCAAACTTGATGATCTATTGTGACATGCGCAAGATCAGTGACCCTGACATCAAGGTCCCATTATAGGTCGGATTCTAGTAGGCAATGACTGTGGAAAGTATTTCTTTATCAAAATTGTCCTTGAACAATTATACCGTGTTCTAGTTATTATTATAATTATTATTACTATCATCATCATCATCATCACCCTTTTCCTTATCACCATCATCATCACTGATACTCCATCACGGTGGGTCTAACACACTATGCCATAATGTTACCGATCTCGTGGCCAGTCTTCACTAATCATATGCATTTGTCAGATGGGCTGCTTCATCGCCACCTACCTGGTCATCTTGCTGCAGTTCAGTAAAGCAGAGACTGAGGATGAGAGCTCGACCTTGCAGCAGACCGCCAATGTGTAGGTGGCAACAGGGCTGAAGAGAGGCCAAGAGAGTAGAGTCGTAGTTACAATAAAAGATAGTAATGAATATGTAAAATGAGGGGATGAAATTGTGTGTATCTTGACAACCTGTGTCTAGTATAAAAGGGGGGGGGATTGTGCAAATTACTGGTAATTGCACCCAGCTAGAATCTCACCAGGATCTGTGTGTTGCAGCACGGGCCAATCTGAGGCTGAGGACGACAGTGTGATAGAGGGAGCAGATGAAGAATAAATGATGAAGGACTGACATTACCAGTGCTGACTGAGACGTCGCCGCAACAAACAAGTTATCACCTGCTGGAGTGGGAATGAAGTGCTATATATGGACCATTTGGCATATCTCTAAGGTAAAGTGTAAGGGAATCTCCTAAGGCCACAAGGATACGGAACTTTGTCTTTGTCTCCAGGTATAACGAAAAGGGCAACGTAAATATCAGAACTGGAGGGAGCAAAGACGGTAGATAAGAAGAAAGACTAAAGAAAAAAAAGGAGGACAATGGAAAGGGGGAATCAAGAAGAGAAAGGAGATAACGAGAAAAAAATGGAATGAAGAAAGGAGTAAAGCACAACAGAAATGGGAAAACGTGAATACAAACATGAAGAGGGAAAAGAAAAGACGAGGACTGGAAATGGGATGGAAGGGAAAGCTAAAAGATAAGAGACAAGAAAGATGAGAAGAAAATGGAAGAGATATAACTAGGAGAAGAGAGCGGAAGGAATGGAAGAGGTCAGAGAAAAGGAGACATGAAGTGATGAACAGAGCTGAAGAGTTCACACAATTTAGAATGATATAAACAAAAGTCCTCTTAATAATTTGCCACCTCTTTTAACCTATCTCTTTTCTCTTCTGGCCAATACACCTAAGAAGGGAGAGGCTTGGTATTCTCCCGTGGCCATGGGATGATGCTCTTTGATACGATGCGTCTGAGAGAAAAGTGATCGAAATGAGAGGCAGAAGAACCTTTTTCCCTGACTACGGACTTGTAAACAATAACATCAATCCACTATTTGGTAGAATCGTAATGAAACTCTCACATGATATTTTGAAAACTAAATTAGACTCCGAGGATTGCATCAATGGTCTCGGAAACCATTGCTCACTTTCTCGTTAGTATTCATAAGGAAGTGGATGGATATTTAGATTTACCATAAGGATGTGGCTGGATAATTATGATTTATCGTAAGAAAGTGGATAAATGCTATGATGTATTGTAGGGAAGTGGATGGATGTTATGAATCACGGTAAGCAAGTGTATCAGTGTTATAATTTAGCGTAAGTAAGTGGATCGATGATACTGTTGGCAAAAGTACATTAAGGGGAAAATATGTAACCAAAGAGAGGAACTAAAACCTAAGATTATTTGCCTTTTGGTTAAGGAGGTTGGAGATGGATGCAAACGTTTCGGAACCAGTGACAAGAAAGGGAGTGATGGTGTATGGAGTCCGTTGTTGCATGACCACCCCACCGAACACAGCAACACCACTCTCATCACCATCACTATCATCATTATTATAAGCATCACCATATCTGTCACTACAATCACCGTTCCAGTTAAGTTACCATCATAATTTATCACCATCATCACCACACCATACTACCATTATCAGGATCATCACAAAAAGCACACACACACACACACACACACACACACACACACACACACACACACACACACACACACACACACACACACACACACACACACCTTTTTATTTCACCATCAATATGGCCACACATGCCGACAATCTTACACCACAACACACGCCAAAATATTATACCAAACCACCCCTCTCTCTCTCTCTCTCTCTGTATGTGTGTGTGTCTCTAAATTTGGTCCCTCCCTCCCTCTCTTTCTTACTCTCTCTAATGTTAACTCCCTCATTCTAAGACTAGCATCCACTCTCTAAGGCTAGTACCTCTCTCTCTCTCTCTCTCTCAGGTAGCTCCCTCTTTCTCTACTCCCCCACCTCTCTCAGCTTCGACCACCCGCTATAAGGTTAGATCCTCCCCTCTTTCTCTCTAATGTTAGACTCCTCTCTCTTAGGCTAGTCCCGTCTCTAAAAATTAGCCCCTCTCTCTATACTCTAAGGTAGCTCCCCTTCTCTCTCTAAGGTTAGTCCCATTCCTCTCTCAGATTAAAACTCTATTAGGTTAGCCCCCCTCCCTTTCCCTCTCCCTCTCTCTCATGTCACTGTTCAATATGTTGCGCAATGTAATAATGCCAATATTTGAGTGTCAAATTAGATAGTGGATGATCAACACACTGGTAAGAGGTTATGTGTTTGCATTATTTAGTTTCCATTATCATCATCATCGCCATCAATAGTCCAGTTATTATCTTGATCATCGTCGTCGTCGTCATCGCCATCCTCAATGTCGCCATCATTAATGTCATCATTTTCGTTATCGTCACTTGTACCATCATCATCATCACCATCGTCAGCGGCACTGTCATCATTATCATCATTATCACTATCCTCATGGTCATCCTCGTCATGTCAGAAGATTCCCTGACACTGGTAGTGGGTAATTACACACGGCTGCGTCCACTGTTGCCTCCTTCAAGGGTTACTTGACTCAAAACTCACATCCACTCGGCCTAACATATTAGTTTGTTGAAACGTTTGTTTTCATTCATACAACCACCAGGCACTTCAGGATTAAATCTGATTGACTAATAACGTGATAAATGCCATAAACTATTTCTTTAAAGTTATCTAGTATATATATCTATATCCATCTATATATCTATCTATATGACGATGTAAAGCTAGTTGTATGATGTAAATATAGGAATGCAGTGTCGCTGTTAGGAATTCTGTTGTGGCTAGATCAGAATTATGCAACACACCACAACCTGACCGCCTCTGAACAACTGCCTCTCCCTCAGAAATAGCAGTTCAGATTCCTTGTAACCGGACCTGTATCACTCGGATCAGTAAATTAGGAAGTTCCACACTGTGTTTGCTTTCATGACCTGCAACAGCACTATACATAAACACCTGTTGCAGATAATCATCTGCAATGGAGACTTGGTTATTATAAAAACGTTAAGTTGTATTTAAAAAGTTTCTTACCTAACATTTACAAAGTCTCTGCCTGAAGGTGAGGACTAATAATATAAACTCCATTGCCTTATCTCTCACAGCTTGAACTGTTGATTGTTTCCTTCGGTTCAGTATATGGATCTCACTTTTGATGTCTAGTGTTACCCGACATCTAGGCTGCGGTTAGGCTGGGCTGGAATAATCTAGGTTAAGCTTAGGTCAGACTAAGCTACGTCAGTGAGGTTGGGTTAGGATAATTTAAAAGAACATTAAGTAATGTTAAGCATTCATCTCAACTAACCTGACTTTACCTAACCTAAAGAAAGCTAAGTAATGTTATGCGTTCATCGAAATTAACCTAACCTAATCAAACCTAACTAGCCTTGCTTAACCTAACCCAAGATTAACCTAACCACAGCCTAAATCAACATAGCCGTTATTAATCCATGCCAATTCACGCTCAGTTAACGAATTGACTTGGGATTTCATGAAATCACTGGTTACACAAATTCACTGATATTATGTATGTATGTACTCGTGAATATATATATATATATATATATATATATATATATATATATATATATATATATATATATATATATATATATATATATATATATATATATATATATATATATATATATTTATATACGGCGTGACCATGAGCACCAGCTGGTGATGGGCGTGCAACTATAAAACGGTTGAGAATTTTATCATGGCTATTGTGACCGTGTCCTTGTATGTATGTATATTTATATGTATGTATGAATGTGACGTGTATATATGTTAAACTCTGTCCTGAATGGCCTGTTTGATTTGGATTAAGGCTTGGCATATATTGTGTACTGATATATGGTAGGCAGTGGAGATCATCATCCACTCACTTTACGTAGTGCTGCCTACTTCATCCTTCACCTGTATCATTCTTTTTCTGTGTCCATCTTCCTCTCTTCCTATTTCTCCCTTCCTGTCACTTTTTATTATTCTTTTCTCCATCTTAGCTGGCTTTACATTAAGCGACAGCCTAATGTATTCCCGTAAGCAAGGAAACTATTTACAAGTCTTGGTGGTAACCATATAACCAACCCATACGTGCTTCCTGTGTCAACAAGCGGGTTGGTGGAGGATTAGTGTTCCTCCACGTAAAAAAGCTAACTCAAAGACAATCGGCCACCCCTTGCGGGATCATGGCGTCTGGCAATAGATAGATAGATAATTATGAGAAGAAGTGATTAAATATTGACCGAGCTCCATTAGAAATCAAGGTCACGGTTCAACGTCAAAGTTAAGGGTTTGGCGTTATGAACGCCCGATATGTTTGGGATGAAACTTGGCACATAATTTGTGTGTGGGAGGAGGGGAGGAGAAATGGTTCTGTTCAGGAGCAGATCAATCAAGGGTCAAACTCACGGGGTCAGGGTCAGTGTTCATGTGGGACTTTGATGGGTTCTTTTGGTAGTTATGTTTTTTGTCCATCATTAATCATACCTGCCGCGTACAGCATCACACGTGTTCTGAACTCAGTTTCTAACAGTGGATGTCACTTTGTGATGCATGTTCCAGGTAATGATGTCAACACATTGATCAGTCAGCCTCGCTGCTATGTTTACCTGATCTATTGCAGCAATGCGCTGTTTGCTCGGTGCCTATCACTCCGTCTTCTGCTGCTGCGAGTATCGCAGATGTGAGAAGAGCACCGAAGTGTTCAAGTGTGAAGCTGAGGCAACAGTTTGAATGAAAAGCTTTTCTTAAAGAACGCTGCCAATATCTACCAAAGCCATCAATACGAAGTAACCTGTGGATTACACAGTGATAGAGATGGAGCGAGAGGATTCCCTGATGCGAACCCTGAGGGTGGTGCTGTCTGTGGTGAGAGTAATGGGCGGGTTCTCCTGCACCTGGGGTTCTAAGCCCCGTCCACCGACACACGAGAGTGAGAACCGTGAGCTGGCCAACTGTGGCAAACTGTTTCCGAACCTAAGACAACATCAAGGCTGGATGGTCTGGTCTGTCATCATGATCCTCCTCCACTGTGCTGTGGTTGGCACTCGCACGTTTTCATTAGTTAACTCAGACCTGGAGAGCGAGGATTTCGACACCACGTACATCGCGGCTCGTTTTTATCACGTGATTTCTCATGTGTCATATTTACTATTGTCCTTTTGTATGATAAAGAAGAATAGTCAGCTGCAGCATGTGGTGAGACTGCTGGACGAAGCCACTCGATATGTCCCCCCTTCCTTCTGGTCGCCGTTACGGGACGTTATCATGGTAACTCTAATGCTGACATCCTCTATTTCAGTGGGCTCAAAGGTGGTAACCACAATCATCTCACTGATTAAGAGAATGAAATTAATGCAGATCAGCAACATCGCCCTCTGGCTGACTGCTTCCGGTATCATCTCACTTCTAAAGGAAATCTTACATGCCATCTACTGTATCTTGCTCCACCTCCTAATTCGCTGGATGGCAGCCCTCCTCCAACAGCTAACTGAAACCACAAAACATTTATCCAGGCGAGATACGATGCCGGCTGATGGCATCCACAACACTGGCAAATGGCTTGAGGGTGACATTACCCGTCCTTGTGCGAAGGATGTAGCCTGGAGAGACACAATGCAGGCTGTGAGCGAACTTCAGCGACGAGTGATGACGCTGAGGAAGATACAGACTGTCATCTACACCTGCTTCACGCCTATCATTTGCATCATTATGGTGACAAACCTTCCCCTTTGCATTACTGTCACCTACAAAATCATCGCTGATGCGTCGTCAAATGGCCTCCGAGTGCACAGATCGCTCAGGATGGTTGGCTCACTTGTTCTTCTTATTTCACTTTGCTTGTCTCCGAACCTGGTGCTGACCGAGGTGAGAGATATAAAAATTATTCCTATGCACAGAGTTCACACTTTATACTCATTTGTTTTACTGCTATTGGAAGTGCTGGAGAGGGACGCCTTCATCTGGTAACAAAAAAATGGCCATTCACAGTTACAGAGCCGTCCTTCAACTCCCTCCACATCTCCAGAAAGGGGGATGGTGTAATGTGCGAGGAGATTACCTTCACCATACATTCCTGGCAACAACAATAACAACTTGGCCTACTCAAAACAAAAAAGTTACTGTATGTGAATAGTTACTGCCTGTGGGACAGTATAGGAATTTCGAAGGCTTGAATGATAAGTGAATGAATAAGTGGCCCCTCCTCCTGTTTTTGCCCACTCCATGATTTCATACTCCCGTTCTACTGAGAAAAGGGTATTTTTGGTACTAATGTGTTGTATCTCAATTGCCAAAATGCCGAAAGCAGTCTTACCCTCGTATTTCTTATCTACTTTTGTACCGTTGCCTACCATCACTATTGTATACATGGGTTTTATGTTCACTGCGTTTATATGTATATCATAAAACTTTTCTCTCTCACTAGATTCGTCTTATTTCATGTTGAAAGGATATGACAACTTTGGCTTATTCTTATCACTGGTAAATGCAAGCAAACCTCCTCTTTTTATCTTGCATACACAATCAAACATACGTATACATACATACATACATACATATATATATATATATATATATATATATATATATATATATATATATATATATATATATATATATATATATATATATATATATATATATATATATATATATATATATATATATATATATATATCCCATTGGAGCCCAGTGTCCCGAGTAATGGGTAGAACCGGGATTTTTCAAGTCTCTATAAAGTAGGGAACCCCCAGGCAGGGACCTATGAGCTTCGCGACTATAAGCCGATAGGCGGAGGGCGGTACGCTTAGTACCCTCCCGGTGCCATGCCTCGCCCAGCACCCCTGGGATCCAATGGTATATATATATATATATATATATATATATATATATATATATATATATATATATATATATATATATATATATATATACACACACACACACACACACACACACCCACACAATGACACGATCACAATAAGTACGCACAGATTCTCAACATTTTTGGAGTATGGAGGGACAGGGACGTGACCATGAACACCAGCTGTTGAGGGCGTGTGACTCTAAATTGGTATTGGTTGAGAATCTCTGCATAGCTATTGTGGTTGTGTCCTTGTATGTATGTATGAATGTGTATGTATGTTGAACTATGTTCTGAATGGCCTGTCTGATGTGGATTAAACTTGGCACATACATAGTGTACTGATATGAGATGAAGTGATTAAATGTTGACGGAGCTCGATCAGAAATCAAGATCACGGTTCAACGTCAAAGTTAAGGGGTCGGCGTTATCTCATGAACACCTGATAAGTACGAGGTGAAACATGGCACGAAATAATTAATGTGTTGGGGGGGAAGGAGTGATTTTCTTCAGGTGCACATCACTCAAGGGGCAAACTCACGAGGTCAGGGTAAAAGTTCAGGAGGGACTTTGCTGTGTTCTCTGAGCAGTTGTGTTATTTGTCCATCATTAATCATACCTGCCGCGTACTTCATCAGAAGCCGTCCTGGACTCAATTTCTGATAGTGGATGTCACTTTATTATGCATGATCCGGGTAATGGTATCAACATATTGATCCCTCAGTTTGTTTATCTGATCTATGGTGACACTGTGCTCTTTGCCCGAAGGTTTTCATTACGTCCTCTGCCACAGCGGGTGTTGCACATGTGTGAACAGCACTGAAATGTTCAAGGCTAGATTTGAGGCAACAGTTTGAATGAAGAGCTTCATCACGTGAAAAGATGGTACCTTTATTTTCTAAAGAAACTCTGCCAAATAAAAACAGAAGTAATCAATATGAAGTGACTTGTGGGTCATGTATGACAAAGATGGAGCGAAAGGACTCCCTGATGCGAACCATGAGGGTGGTGCTGTCTATCTTCAGAAATGGGGATGGTGGACTGTAGAAGAGTAGCTTTAGACTACATTCCTAGCAACTACAACAAGAACAATGGCAACAACAACAAGAACCTGGCCTACACAAAGCAAAATTTCATGTGAATGTTACACCCTGTGGGATGGGTCTGAGAATTGTGAGGGCTGAAATGGGGTGCGAATGTGTGGGTCATTTCAGCGCTTGTTCCTTAACACAAAATTTTTCACAAGCCGAGATAGAGATGTTGGTATTGTTTTCAATTTGTGTGTGTGTGTGTGTGTGTGTGTGTGTGTGTGTGTGTGTGTGTGTGTGTGTGTGTGTTAGGTCGATAACCTTCGCAACCGGACATGATATCATCACAAAATATTACAGGTGTGCAGCAAGGGAAAAAAACAGATCATGAGTTCGACACTGGTGAAGCAGGTAAGGTCTGTGTGTCTGTTACCACGATAACTTCACAACCGCTCAAGATAAAAGCTTTTACAGGTGAGTAGGAGGCGTGGAAAATCTACGAGTTCGAAACTGATGAAGGAAGGTCAAGGTCATATTCCGAGCAGCGCTAGATACGTATCTGTTCGCGGTTGGCGTGATTTCCCCGTTGGCAGGGCCTCTAGTTATATTTTGTTTTAATATCCTCATATATACTAATTATAATGTGTCTAATACCGGCATATGCGATTTTTATTCATTCATTCATTCATCATCTCATCCAGTGTTGTCCCATGAGGTGTGTAGGAGCCCGGGGCTAGGCAAGTTGTTCCTGACATTTAACATGAGAATGACCAGCCTCACTCATCCCTAAGTGGCACTGAGTAATAAACCCCAAACACCCCTTCGATATAAACCTGCACCGGTTATCCGACTGGAGTTCCTGAAATGCCCACTAAGCCACCATCTCGAAATGATCGGATCTTGAATTTGGCTCTCTCTTGTATTTTGTTCTTCTCTTGGAGGGAGAAGTTTTTGTAGGCTCGTGGCCTTTGGTTCCATCTTCCTAGCATAAAAAAAATAAAAAATATGGTTACCACAAAACGTAGAAAATGGTTTCCTGGAGCACAGGAAACCATTTAACTTGTCACTCAGTGCAGAGCCACCCACAGACAGAAGGAAGAGGAAAGAATGAAGGAAAGAAGTGGAAGGATGGAAAAAGGAAGGGAGGAAAGGACAGGGACCAGAGAGCTGCACTACATCGAGAGAGTGGATGGTAAGCGCCACGACCAACCACTAATGCTATTTGTATCTTTCTAATATTCACAAGGATTGTATCAACAACAGACAAGGCGATATTAAGGTACTAAAGACAAATAAATAGCACAGTGAGAGGCGATAAGAAAGATCCAAAGTGAACGAGAATACGACTCAATCACTCCTTCCTACGACACATCCTTCTCCATCCTTATGCATCACCTCGCCACCCTACTTCATTCTCCCTCTCCTCTTCTTCCTCCAGCAACAGTCACTTCACTCAATCATTCCTCCCCTGCCTCCCTCCCTCCCTTAATTTCTCCTTTTTTGTTTTTTTCATTTGTTTTCATGCACACAACTTCCAGGCACTTCAGAATTAAATTAGACTCAACAATTACGCAAAAAATGTAACACACTTTCTTCATAATATATATATATACATATATATTCGTATATGCCAAGTTTCATCCAGATCAAACAGGTCATTCAGGACATACTTTAACATACATACATATAAAACATACATACACATATACATACATACAATGACACGATCACAATAACCATGAAAAAATTCTCAACCTTTTTATAGCTGCACGCCCATCACCAGCTGGTGCTTATGGTCATGCCTCTCTTCATCCATTCTGTTTATATCTATCCTACATTCTTTCCTGTTCCTTCTGCCTATGAGTGATTCAACACTGAGTGACAAGCCGAGTGGTTTCCTGTACACCAGGAAACCATTTACTACACTTGGTGGTAACCATATATATATATATATATATATATATATATATATATATATATATATATATATATATATATCCCATTGGGGCCCAGTGTCCTGAATATAGAACGGAACTGGCAAATTTCAAAAGTTAATAAAGTAGGGAACCCCAGGCGGGGGACCTATGAGCTTCGCGATTATGAGGCGATAGGCGGAGGGCCAGGAACTCTGGAAGCCAATGGGATATATATACTGTATATATATATACTGTATATATATATATATATATATATATATATATATATATATATATATATATATATATATATATATATATATATAAAATAGTGAATTTGTGGTTTCATGAAATCCCAAGTCAATTCGTTAGATAAGCATGAATTGGGATGGATTAATTTCGGCTAAGTTGATTTAGGCTGTGGTTAGGTTAGGCTGGGATAATCTAGGTTAAGCTTAGGTTAGGTTACGCAAGGCTAGTTAGGTTAGATTAGGGTTGGTTTATTCAGATGAACGCTTAACATTACTTAACGTTCGTTTAAATTAACCTAATCCAACTCACTAACTTAGCTTAACCTGACCTAAGCTTAACCTATATTATTCCAGCCCAGCCTAACCGCAGCCTAGGTGTCGGGTAACACTAGACATCAAAAGTGAGATCCATATACTGAACCGAAGGAAACAATCAACAGTTCAAGCTGTGAGAGATAAGGCAATGGAGTTTATATTATTAGTCCTCACCTTCAGGCAGACTCTTTGTAAATTTGGGTAAGATGCCTTTTTAATTAAACTTAACTTTGTTACAATTACTAAGTCTCCATTGCAGGTAATTATCTGTGACAGATGTTCATATACAATACAGGTGCAGATCGTGTAAGCAAACTCAGTGTGGAACTTCCTAATTTACTAATCCAAGTGATACAGGTCCGGTTACAAGGAGTCTGAACTGTTCCTTCTGACAGACAGGCAACAGCTCCGAGCTCGTCAGGTTTTGCTGTGTTGCAAATATTCTGATTTAGCCACAACAAAATTCCTAAACACTACACTGTGCATTCTTACAGCTACATCATACAACTAGGTATACATTGTCACATATATAAATAAATAAATAAATAAATAAATATATATATATATATATATATATATATATATATATATATATATATATATATATATATATATATATATATATAGTGTATACTGATATATGGTAAGCAGTGATATATATATATATATATTGTATACTGATATATGGTAAGCAGTGGAGACCATCATCCACTCACTTTACTGTACGTAGTGCTGCCTGTTTCATCCTTCATATTTATCATTCTTTTTCTGTGTCCATCTTCCTCTCTTCCTGTTTCTCGCTTGCTTCACTTTTTAATATTTTTTTTTTTTTTCCTTTTTAGCTGTTTGAACATTGACAACCTAATGGATTTCCCTAAGCAAGGAAACTATTTACAACGCTGGGAGGTAACCATATAACAAACCCATACTTTTTTTTTTTTTTTATGTGACCGACTTTGGGCATAGGTTTTACAGCCTGTTTTCAAGGCCCAGTAGTCCTCCTACCTACCGCACACATTTACACGTCACCACTCCGGCGCTAAGATCCACCGTCCATATTGAATACATGCTAGGGCTATCTCCTACAGGACTGGTGTATTGGTATTAGTAGGGGTATTTTTACGACATGTCGGCGGGTCTCCTCGTAGATTAGTAAAGTCTGAACGTGTTCCCTAAGCGGGTTGGTGGAGGATTAGTGTTCCTCCACGTAAAACACCTAACTCAAAGACAATCGGCCGCCCCTTGCGGGGTCATTGCGTCTGGCAATAGATAGATAGATAGATAGTTATGAGAAGAAGTGATTAAAAATATTGACCGAGCTCCATCACAAATCAAGGTCACGGTTCAACGTCAAAGTTAAGGGTTTGGCGTTATGAACGCCCGATATGTTTGGGATGAAACTTGGCACATAATTTGTGTGTGGGAGGAGGGAAGGAGAAATGGTTCTGTTCAGGAGCAGATCAATCAAGGGTCAAACTCACGGAGTCAGGGTCAGTGTTCATGTGGGACTTTGATGAGTTTTCTTGGCAGTTGTGTTTTTTGTCCATCATTAATCATACGTGCAGAGAATATCATCACAAGTGTTCTGAACTCAATTTCTGGTAATGGATGTTACTTTGTGATGCATGTTCCTGGTAGTGGTGTCAACACATTGATCAGTCAGGCTCGCTGCAATGTTTACCAGATCTCTTTTTTCATAATGCGTTGTTTGCTCGGTGCACGTCACTCCATCTTCTGCCAATGCAGGTGTCGCAGATGTGAGAAAAGCACCGAGGTGTTCGAGGGTGAAGGTGAGGCAACAGTTTGAATGAAAAGCTTTTCTTAAAGAACGCTGCCAATATCTACCAAAGCCATCAATACGAATTATTACACAGTGATAGAGATGGAGCAAGAGGATTCCCTGATGCGAACCCTGAGGGTGGTGCTGTCTGTGGTGAGAGTAATGGGCGGGTTCTCCAGCACTTGGGGTTCTAAGCTCCGTCCACCGGCACAGGAGAGTGAGAACTTTGAGCTGACCAACTGTGGCAAACTGTTTCCGAACCTGAGACAACATCGAGGCTGGATGGTCTGGTCTGTCATCATGATCCTCCTCCACTGTACGAACACTGGCATTCGTGTGTTTTCATTCTTTAACTCAGACCTGGACAGTGAGGATTTCGACACCAAGTTCATTGCGTTGCGTATTTATCAAGTGATTTCTTATGTGTCGTATTTACTATTGTCTTTTTGTATCATAAATAAGAATGGTGAACTGCAGCATGTTGTGGGACAGCTGGACCAAGCCACTCTATGTGTCCCCTTCCCCTTCTGGTCGCCCCTGCGAGACGTCATCATGGCAACTCTAGTGCTGGCATCCGTTACTTCAGTGAGCTCAAAGGTGGTACTGAAAACCACCTTATTGGTCAAAATGATATTAATGCAGGTCAGCAACAACGCCGTCTGGCTGCCTGTTTCTGGTAACATCGCCTCACTTCTAAAACAAGTCTTCGATGCCACCTTCTGCATCTTGCTCCACCTCTTGACCCGCTGGATGGCAGCCCTCCTCCATCAGCTAACTGAAACCGCAAAACATTTATCCAGGCGAGATGCGATGCCAGCTGATGGCATCCACAGCACTGGCAAATGGCTTGAGGGCGACATTACCCGTCCTGGGGTGAAGGTTGTAGCTTGGAGAGACAAAGTGCAGGCTGTCAGCGAACTTCAGCGACGAGTGATGACGTTGAGGAAGATACAGAGTTTCATCTACACCTGCTTCACGCCTTTCGTCTGCATCACTATGGTGACAAGCCTTACCCAATGCATTACTACCTCCTACAGCATCATTGCTGATGCATCATCCACTGAAGTCATGGTGTATAGGTTGCTCAGGATGGCTGAGTCACTGGCGCTCCTCATTTCACTTTGTTCGTCCCCCAACCTGGTACTGACCCAGGTAAGAGGCATAAAAATTGTTCTTATGCACAGAGTACACACCTTTATACACACCTGATTTACTATTATAAGAAGTGCTGGAGAGGGACGCCTTCACCCCGTAGCACCAACATCAACATTCAGAGTTATAAGGTCATCCCTCAACTCCCTCCCCATCTTCAGAAAGGGGGATGGTGGACTGTAGGAGGGTAGCTTTAGCTTATACTCCTGGCAACAGCAACAATAACAACAACAACAACAAGAACTAGGCTTAGGCAAAGCAAAACGGTACGTTGATGTTACAGCCTATGGGGGTGGGGTTGAGAATGTCGAAAGATTAAATGAGGAACGAATGTGTGGGCCATTTCAACGGGCACTCTATCGATAGTTCTCCTACTTTTTCCTTTACATTTCGAGATCCCATAACCCACCCAGGTTTGCAGTGGAGAATACGGTTGAATAATGCTTCCCATGAATAGACAAATACCTGTTTATATACCTGGTTGGTGATTAATGCTGTGTTGTGTGATCCCATATCCTGTGTGTGGAAATTTACTGTATATACAAGGGCCACGACGCATTTCCTTCTTAGTAATGAAACATTTCCTCCTTGGAGTGCGAGAGATCACAGCGCTTGTTCCTTAGAGCAAAATTTTTCACAAACCGCGATAGCGAAACTGGTATTGTTTTCAATTTGTCTCTGTCTGTGTGCTTGTTTGTTAGCTTGATTACAACGCAACAGTTCATGATATCATCGCAAAATGTTATGGGTGTGTAGTAGGGAAAAAAAAAGATCACAAGTTCGAAACTGGTGAAAGTACGTCAAGGTCTGTGTGTCTGTTACCAAGATAATTTCACAACCGCTCAAGATATCACTACAAAATTTTACACGTGTGCAGCTGGGAAGAACACAGGTCACGAGCTCGAAATTGGTGAAAGTAGGTCACGGTCTGTGCATCTGTTACCACGATAACTTAACAAGCGCTCAAGATATCATCATAAAAGTTTACAGGTGTGTAGTAGGGATGAAAATCTCCTACGAGTCCGAAATTGGTGAAAGAAGGTCAAGGTCATATTCCGTGCAGGCCTAGATATGTACCGGCTCGCGGTTCGTGTGATTTCCCCCATAGCGGGGCCTGAAGTTATATTTTGTTTTAATATCCTCATATATGCTAATTATAATGTGTCTAATACCGGCATATGGTATTTATATTAATTCATTCATTCATCTAATCCAGTGTTGCCCAATGAGAAACGTAGAAGCCCGGGGCTAGGCAGGTTGGTCCTGACATTTAAGATGAGACTGGCCAGCCTCACTCAACCGTGAGTCGCAATAAGCGAGCAATAAACCCCAACCACCCCTTGGATATAAACCTGCACGGGCTCATTCCGACTGGAGTGCCTTAATTGCTCACAAAATCACCAGGCGCCACAATTCGGATATATGGTTACCACTCAGCATAGTAAATGGTTTCCTGGTGTACAGGAAACCATTTGGCTTGTTACTCAGTGTAGAGTCACCCACAGACAGAAGGAAAAGGAGAGAATGAAGGAAAGAAAGAAGAGGGAGGATGGAAAGAAGGAAGAGAGGAACGGGCAGGCACCAAGGAGCAGCACTACATCAAGTGAGTGGATGGTGAGCGCCCCAACAAACCACTAATGCTATTTATATCATTCTAATATCCACACGGATTGTATCAATAACAGGCAAGGCGATATTAAGGTACTAAAGACAAATAAATAGCACAGTGAGAGGCGATAAGAAAGATCCAAAGTGAACGAGAATACGACTCAATCACTCTTTCCTACGACACATCCTTCTCCATCCTTATGCATCACCTCGCCACCCTACTTCATTCTCCCTCTCCTCTTCTTCCTCCAGCAACAGTCACTTCACTCAATCATTCCTCCCCTGTCTCCCTCCCTCCCTTAATATTCTCCTTTTTTGTTTTTTTCATTTGTTTTCATGCACACAACTTCCAGGCACTTCAGAATTAAATTAGACTCAACAATTACGCAAAAAATGTAACACACTTTCTTCATAATATATATATATATATATATATATATATATATATATATATATATACATATATATATATATATATATATATATATATATATATATATATATACATATATATATATATATATATATATATATATATATATATATATATATATATATATATATATATATATATTCGTATATGCCAAGTTTCATCCAGATCAAACAGGTCATTCAGGACATACTTTAACATACATACATATAAAACATACATACACATATACATACAAACAAGGACACGATCACAATAACCATGAAAAAATTCTCAACCTTTTTATAGCTGCACGCCCATCACCAGCTGGTGCTTATGGTCATGCCTCTCTTCATCCATTCTGTTTATATCTATCCTACATTCTTTCCTGTTCCTTCTGCCTATGAGTGATTCAACACTGAGTGACAAGCCGAGTGGTTTCCTGTACATCAGGAAACCATTTACTACGCCTGGTGGTAACCATATATATATATATATATATATATATATATATATATATATATATATATATATATATATATATATATATATATATATATATATATATATATATATATATATATATATATATATATATATATATATATATATATATATATATATATATATATATATATATATATATTGTTACGGAACAGAGAAAGATAATGTACACTTTAAGTGAGAATACTAAAAGTCACTACTGTCCCGTAAAGTTCCAGGTTCAAAACAAAAGAGTTAGGTAAAATTACAAGTTAAAGTTTAATGCTCAAACTAACAACAAAACATTCAAGACTCATAAGGATAATGTAATGGCAAAAAACAGGTTAAATATATGGTTAACTGCAATAGCCTCTATTAACACGAAATTAGCAAGAGAAAATTTACTTAAGTCAGCCCTGATAAAATGAAAATACACTGGGTAATGCTCAGTTAATGCAAGATAAATTATTACAGATACAAACTATTATTAATGATGACTGACATAAAGAACCTTTACATAAATTACAAAAACCTCACTAGGCCTAAGAATTAACCTTATGCTACACAGTACAAGAAAAAATGCAACAACAGTTATACTCAAATTACACAGCTGCTAGATGGTTGGAGACTTCCTGAGAAACTCACAATAATAATAACTGTACAGGGGAGGACAGAGATGTGAACAAAATGAGGAGCAGATCTAAGTGGCAATGATGCAGAGACTGAGCTCATTATATAGGGGCCAGCAGAGCTTGATACAACTTGTAAGAAGGACGCGCAAATGAAGCCATGGGGACAAAGAGCTGAAAATCCCGCACTGAACAACAGAAAGGACGACTTACTCAACTATAACGGTAGAAGGGGGGGACTGAGGCAGAACACGCTCGTGATGAAACATGCAGCATACTGTGCGTTAAAATTACACAAAGGATGATGAAATCATAGGCTATGTAACAATATATATATATATATATATATATATATATATATATATATATATATATATATATATATATATATATATATAATAGTGAATTATTGGTTTCATGAAATCCCAAGTCAATTCGTTAGATAAGCGTGAATTGAGATGGATTAATTTCGGCTAAGTTGATTTAGGCTGTGGTTAGGTTAGGCTGGGATAATCTAGGTTAAGCTTAGGTTAGGTTACGCAAGGCTAGTTAGGTTACATTAGGGTTGGTTTATTCAGATGAACGCTTAACATTACTTAACGTTCGTTTAAATTAACCTAATCCAACTCACTAACTTAGCTTAACCTGACCTAAGCTTAACCTAGATTATTCCAGCCCAGCCTAACCGCAGCCTAGGTGTCGGGTAACACTAGACATCAAAAGTGAGATCCATATACTGAACCGAAGGAAACAATCAACAGTTCAAGCTGTGAGAGATAAGGCAATGGAGTTTATATTATTAGTCCTCACCTTCAGGCAGAGACTTTGTAAATTTGGGTAAGATGACTTTTTAATTAAACTTAACTTTGTTACAATAACTAAGTCTCCATTGCAGGTAATTATCCGTGACAGATGTTCATATACAATACAGGTGCAGATCGTGTAAGCAAACTCAGTGTGGAACTTCCTAATTTACAAATCCAAGTGATACAGGTCCGGTTACAAGGAGTCTGAACTGTTCCTTCTGATAGACAGGCAACAGCTCCGAGCTCGTCAGGTTTTGCTGTGTTGCAAATATTCTGATTTAGCCACAACAAAATTCCTAAACACTACACTGTGCATTCTTACAGCTACATCATACAACTAGGTATACATTGTCACATATATAAATAAATAAATAAATATATATATATATATATATATATATATATATATATATATATATATATATATATATATATATTGTATACTGATATATGGTAAGCAGTGGAGACCATCATCCACTCACTTTACTGTACGTAGTGCTGCCTGTTTCATCCTTCATTTTTATCATTCTTTTTCTGTGTCCATCTTCCTCTCTTCCTGTTTCTAGCTTCCTTCACTTTTTAATATTCTTTTTTTTTTTTTTTTTCCTTTTTAGCTGTTTGAACATTAAGTGACAACCTAATGGATTTCCCTAAGCAATGAAACTATTTACAACGCTGGGAGGTAACCATATAACCAACCCATACTTTTTTTTTTTTTTATGTGACCGACTTTGGGCATAGGTTTTACAGCCTGCTTTCAAGGCCCAGTAGTCCTCCTACCTACCGCACACATTTACACGTCACCACTTCGGCGCTAAGATCCACCGTCCATATTGAAGACATGCTAGGGCTGTCTCCTACAGGACTGGTGTACTGGTATTAGTAGGGGTATTTTTACGACATGTCGGCGGGTCTCCTGGTAGATTAGTAAAGTCTGAACGTGTTCCCTATGTGTCAATTAGCGGGTTGGTGGAGGATTAGTGTTCCTCCACGTAAAACACCTAACTCAAAGACAATCGGCCGCCCCTTGCGGGGTCATAGCGTCTGGCAATAGATAGATAGATAGTTATGAGAAGAAGTGATTAAATATTGACCGAGCTCCATCAGAAATCAAGGTCACGGTTCAACGTCAAAGTTAAGGGTTTGGCGTTATGAACGCCCGATATGTTTGGGATGAAACTTGGCACATAATTTGTGTGTGGGAGGAGGGGAGGAGAAATGGTTCTGTTCAGGAGCAGATCAATCAAGGGTCAAACTCACGGAGTCAGGGTCAGTGTTCATGTGGGACTTTGATGAGTTTTCTTGGCAGTTGTGTTTTTTGTCCATCATTAATCATACGTGCAGAGTATATCATCACAAGTGTTCTGAACTCAATTTCTGATAATGGATGTCACTTTGTGATGCATGTTCCTGGTAGTGGTGTCAACACATTGATCAGTCAGGCTCGCTGCAATGTTTACCAGATCTCTTGTCGTAATGCGTTGTTTGCTCGGTGCATGTCACTCCGTCTTCTGCCAGTGCAGGTGTCGCAGATGTGAGAATAGCACCGAAGTGTTCGAGGGTGAAGTTGAGGCAACAGTTTCAATGAAAAGCTTTTCTTAAAGAACGCCGCCAATATCTACCTAAGCCATTAATACGAAGTGACCTGTGGATTACACAGTGATAGAGATGGAGCGAGAGGATTCCCTGATGCGAACCCTGAGGGTGGTGCTGTCTATAGTGAGAGTAATGGGCGGGTTCTCCAGCACTTGGGGTTCTAAGCTCCGTCCACCGGCACAGGAGAGTGAGAACTTTGAGCTGACCAACTGTGGCAAACTGTTTCCGAACCTGAGACAACATCGAGGCTGGATGGTCTGGTCTGTCATCATGATCCTCCTCCACTGTACGAACATTGGCATTCGTGTGTTTTCATTCTTTAACTCAGACCTGGACAGTGAGGATTTCGACACCAAGTTCATTGCGTCTCGTATTTATCAAGTGATTTCTTATGTGTCGTATTTACTATTGTCTTTTTGTATCATAAATAAGAATGGTGAACTGCAGCATGTTGTGCGACAGCTGGACCAAGCCACTCTATGTGTCCCCTTCCCCTTCTGGTCGCCCCTGCGAGACGTCATCATGGCAACTCTAGTGCTGGCATCCGTTACTTCAGTGAGCGCAAAGGTGGTACTGAAAACCACCTTAATGATCAAAATGATATTAATGCAGGTCAGCAACAACGCCGTCTGGCTGTCTGTTTCTGGTAACATCGCCTCACTTCTAAAGCAAGTCTTCGATGCCACCTTCTGCATCTTGCTCCACCTCTTGACCCGCTGGATGGCAGCCCTCCTCCATCAGCTAACTGAAACCGCAAAACATTTATCCAGGCGAGATGCGATGCCAGCTGATGGCATCCACAGCACTGGCAAATGGCTTGAGGGCGACATTACCCGTCCTGGGGTGAAGTTTGTAGCTTGGAGAGACAAAGTGCAGGCTGTCAGCGAACTTCAGCGACGAGTGATGACGTTGAGGAAGATACAGAGTTTCATCTACACCTGCTTCACGCCTTTCGTCTGCATCACTATGGTGACAAGCCTTACCCTTTGCATTACTACCTCCTACAGCATCATTGCTGATGCATCATCCACTGACGTCATGGTGTACAGGTTGCTCAGGATGGCTGAGTCACTGGCACTCCTCATTTCAATTTGCTCGTCTCCCAACCTGGTACTGACCCAGGTGAGAGGCATAAAAATTGTTCTTATGCACAGCGTACACACCTTTATACTCACCTGATTTACCATTATAAGAAGTGCTGGAGAGGGACGCCTTCACCCCGTAGCACCAACATCAACATTCAGAGTTATAAAGCCATCCCTCAACTCCCTCCCCATCTTCAGAAAGGGGGATGGTGGACTGTAGGAGGGTAGCTTTAGCTTATACTCCTGGCAACAGCAACAATAACAACAACAACAACAAGAACTAGGCTTAGGCAAAGCAAAACGGTACGTTGATGTTACAGCCTATGGGGGTGGGGTTGAGAATGTCGAAGGCTTAAATGAAGAACGAATGTGAGGGCCATTTCAACGGGCACTCTATCGATAGTTCTCCTACTCTTTCCTTTACATTTCGAGATCCCATAACCCACCCAGCTTTGCAGTGGAGAATACGGTTGAATCATGATTTCCATGAATACTGACATACACCTGTTTATATACCTGGTTGGTGATTAATGCTGTGTTGTGTGATCCCACATCATGTGTGTGGAAATTTACTGTATATACAAGCGCCACGACGCATTTCCTTCTTAGTAATGAAACATTTTCTCCTTGGAGTGCGAGAGATCACAGCGCTTGTTCCTTAGAGCAAAATTTTTCACAAGCCGCGATAGCGAAGCTGGTATTGTTTTCAATTTGTCTCTGTCTGTGTGCTTGTTTGTTAGCTTGATTACAACGCAACAGTTCATGATATCATCACAAAATGTTATGCGTGTGTAGTAGGGGAAAAAAAAAAGATCACAAGTTCGAAACTGGTGAAAGTACGTCAAGGTCTGTGTGTCTGTTACCAAGATAATTTCACAACCGCTCAAGATATCACTACAAAATTTTACACGTGTGTAGCTGGGAAGAACACAGGTCACGAGCTCGAAATTGGTGAAAGTAGGTCACGGTCTGTGCATCTGTTACCACGATAACTTAACAAGCGCTCAAGATATCATCATAAAATTTTACAGGTGTGTAGTAGGAATGACAATCTCCAACCAGTACTGTTTTCAGTTTGTCTGTGTGTCTGTTACCACGGTAACATCACAACCGCTCAAGATACCATCACAAAATTTTACACGCGTGTAGTAGGGATCAAAATCTCCCATGAGTTCGAAATTGGTGAAAGTAGGTCAAGGTCTGTATGTCTGTTACCACGATAGCTTTGGAACCACTGAAGATATCATCACAAAATTTTACAGGTGTGTAGTAGGGGTGACAATCTCCAGTGAGTATTGTTTTCAGTTCGTCTGTGCGTCCGTTAGCTCGATAACATCCCAACTGCTCAAGATATCATCACAAAAGTTTACAGATGTGTAGTAGGGATGAAAATCTCCTACGAGTTCGAAATTGGTGAAAGAAGGTCAAGGTCATATTCCGTGCAGGGCTAGATATGTACCGGCTCGCGGTTCGTGTGATTTCCCCCATGGCGGGGCCTGAAGTTATATTTTGTTTTAATATCCTCATATATGCTAATTATGTGTCTAATACCGGCATATGGTATTTATAATAATTCATTCATTCATTCATCTAATCCAGTGTTGCCCAATGAGAAGCGTAGGAGCCCTGGGCTAGGCAGGCTGGTCCTGACATTTAAGATGAGACTGGCCAGCCTCACTCATCCGTGAGTCGCAATAAGCGAGCAATAAACCCCAACCACCCCTTGGATATAAACCTGCACTGGCTCATTCCGACTGGAGTGCCTTAATTGCTCACAAAATCACCAGGCGCCACAATTCGGATATAATGTTACAACTCAGCATAGTAAATGGTTTCCTGGTGTACAGGAAACCATTTGGCTTGTTACTCAGTGTAGAGTCACCCACAGACAGAAGGAAAAGGAGAGAATGAAGGAAAGAAAGAAGAGGGAGGATGGAAAGAAGGAAGAGAGGAACGGGTAGGCACCAAGGAGCAGCACTACATCAAGTGAGTGGATGGTGAGCGCCCCAACAAACCACTAATGCTATTTATGTCATTCTAATATCCACATGGATTGTATCAATAACAGGCAAGGCGATATTAAGGTACTAAAGACAAATAAATAGCATAGTGAGAGGCGATAAGAAAGATCCAAAGTGAATGAGAATACGACTCAATCACTCCTTCCTATGACACATCCTTCTCCATCCTTATGCATCACCTCGCCACCCTAGTTCATTCTCCCTCTCCTCTTCTTCCTCCAGCAACAGTCACTTCACTCAATCATTCCTCCCCTGTCTCCCTCCCTCCCTTAATTCCTCCTTTTTTGTTTTTTCCATTTATTTTCATTCACACAACTTCGAAGCACTTCAGGATTAAATTAGAATGAATAATTATGTGAAAAATGCAACACACTTTCTTCCTAATATATATATATATATATATATATATATATATATATATATATATATATATATATATATATATATATATATATATATATAAAGTATAAGTAGTAGTATGATGCAGCTGTAGGAATGCACAGTGTAGTGTTCAGGAATTTTGTTGTGGCTAGATCAGAATATCTGCATCACAGCAAAACCTGACCAGCTCGGAGCTATTGCCTCTCTGTCAGAAGGAGAAGTTCAGACTCCTCGTTACTGGACCTGTATCACTCAGGTCAGTAAATCAGGAACTTCCACACTGAGTTTGCTTTCACGACCTGCAACTGACTCATTTATGAACACCTGTTGCAGATAATTAACTCAGCTGGAGACTTAGTTATTGCACAAAACGTTGAGTCGTATCAAAAAAGTATCTTACCAATTTTTACCAACTCTCTGCCTGGAAGTGTGGACAAAGAATCAAAACTCCAATGCCTTATCTCTTATAGCGTGAGGTTTTGATTGATATGCCCCTCATCTTTTATGTCTAGTGTTACACGACATCTAAACATACTGTGGATACTTCATACACTCTTTAGTGCAGAGAACACAAAAAACTGTATGTGCTATACGCAGGAAAATTGCCCCCCCACCCTTCCTCCTGTTTTTGCCCACTCCATGATTCCATGCTCCCGTTCTACTGAGATAAGGGTATTTTTGGTACTAATGTGTTATATCTGAATTGCCTAAATGCCGAAAGCAGCCTTACCCTCGTATTTCTTATCTACAATTGTACCGTAGCCTACCATCACTACTGTACATTGGGTTTTATGTCCACTGTCTTTATATGTATATCATACAACTTTTCTCTCTCACTGCATTCTCCTTATTCAATGTTGAAGGATATGACAACTTTGGCTTATTCTCATCACTGGCATACAGAAGGAAACCTTCTCTTTTAACTTGCTTACACATTCATACATAAGTATACATCCGTATATTCATATATACATAGACACGATCATAACAGCTACGCAAATTTAATCAACCTTTTTACAGAATGGAGGGACGGGGACGTGACCAGCTGCTGAGGGGGCGCGACTGTAAAAAGGCTAAGAATCACTGCATTGTTACTGTGATTGTGTCCCTGTATGTATATTGCAATATGTTCTGAATGGCCTGTCTGATTTGGATTAAACTTGGCACATACATAGTGTACTGATATGAGTTGAAGTGATTAAATGTTGACGGAGCTCGATCAGAAATCAAGGTCACGGTTCAACGTCAAAGTTAAGGGGGCGGCGTTATCTCATGAACGCCTGATAAGGATGGGATGAAACTTGGCACGTAATAATTAATGTGTTGGGGGGGAAGGGGTGATTTTCTTCTGGTGCACATCAATCAAGAGTCAATCTCAAGAGGTGAGGGTCGAAGTTCAGGAGGGACTTTGCTGTGTTCTCTGAGCAGTTGTATTATCTGTCCATCATTAATCATACCTGCCGCATACTTCATCAGAAGCTGTCCTGGACTCAATTTCTGATAGTGGATGTCACTTTATTATGCATAATCCTGGTAATGGTATCAACATATTGATTCCTCAGCCTCGTTGTTAGGTTTATCTGATCTATGGTCACACTGCGCTCTTTGCTCGATGGTTTTCACTCCACTTTCTGCCACAGCGGGTGTTGCATCTGTGACAACAGCACCGAAATGTTCAAATCTAAATTTAAGACAACAATTTGAATGAAGAGCTTAATTACGTGAAAGGACAGTATATTTGTTTTCTGAAGAAACGCTGCAAATAATTGCAGAAGCCATCAACAAGAATTTGAGATCTGTGGGTCACGTATGATAGAGATGAAGCAAGGGGATTCCCTGATGCGGGCCATGAGGGTGGTGCTGTCTGTGGTGAGAGTAATGGGCGGGTTCTCCAGCACCTGGGGTTCTAAGTCCCGTCCACCGACACTGAGGAGTGAGAACCGTGAGCTGGCCAACTGTGGCAAACTTTTTCCGAACCTGAGACAACATCGAGGCTGGATGGTCTGGTGTGTCATCATGATCCTCCTCCGCTGTGCTGTGGTTGTCATTCATGTGTTTTTATTCATTAACTCAGACCTGGACAGTGAAGATTTCGACACCGCGTCCATCGCGGTTCGTATTTACAGAGTGATTTTTTATGCGTCGTACTTACTGCTGTCTTATTTTATGATAAAAAAGAATGGTGAGCTGCAGCATGTGGTGGGACAGCTGGACCAAGCCACGCCATGTGCCCCCCTGCTCCTCTGGTCGCCCTTGCGGGACGTCACTTTGGTCTTTCTCACGCTCACATCCTTTACTTCACTTTGCTCGAAAGTGGTACGCAGAACCATCATACTGATAAAAAGGGGGAATGTAGTGGATACCAACAACATCTACTTCTGGCTCCCGGCTTGTATTATTATCATCTCACTTCTAAAGGAAGTTTTACCTACCATCTACTGCATTTTGCTCCACCTCTTGACTCGTTGGGTGGCAGCCCTCCTCCATCAGCTAACTGAAACTACCAAACAGTTATCTAGGCGAGAAACGCAGACAGTTGATGGCATCCACAGCACTGGCAAATGGCTTGAGGGCGACATTTCCGGTCCTGGGGTGAGGGCTGTAGCTTGGAGAGACAAAGTGCAGGCTGTGAGCGAACTTCAGCGACAAGTGATGGCATTGAGGGAGATACAGACTGTCATCCACACCTGCTTCGCGCCTTTCGTCTGCATCATTATGGTGACAAGCCTTGCCCTTTGCATTACTACCCCCTACTGTGTCATTGCAACTGAGTCGTCCACTGGCATGCTTGTGCACAGGTTGCTCATTACGGCTGGCTCGCTGGCGCTCCTCATTTCCCTTTGCTCGTCTCCCAACCTTGTGCTGACACAGGTGAGAGGCATCAAAACTGTCCCTAAGCACAGAGTACACACCTATATACTCACCTGATTTACTATGTCAGGTAATGCTGGAGAGGGACTCCTTCGTCTGGTGGTACCAATATAATCAGGTCCAGTTATAAAGACGTCTCTCAACTCCCTCCCCATCTCCAGAAAGGGGGATGGTGGAGTGTAGGAGGAGGGTAACTTCAGCCTGCATTTCTCGCAACAAAAACAACAGCAACAACAACTAGGCAATCCAAAGCAAAATGTGTGAATGGTTATTGCCTCTGGAGTAGAGAAGAGAATTAAAAAAAAAAAAAAAATGAATGTGGAGTGAATGAATATGTAGCCCATTTGACACGGCATTTTTTTGTAATTTCTCCCGTTTTTTTTTTTTTTTTTTTTCCATTTCGAGATCCTATAACCTACCGAGCTTTGTTGTGGAGAATAAGGTTAGGATACTGATTTACACGAGTACTGACAAATACCAGTTTAAGTAGTTATATACCTGGTTACTGATTAATGGTGTGTTGTGTGATCCCGCATCCTGTGAGTAGAAATTTGCTGAATAAATAAGGGCCTTGTCGCATTTCCTTCTTAGCTCAGCAATGGGCCGTATTCCCCTTGGCGTTGACGAGTTCGCAGCACTTGTTCCTTAGCGAATTGATTTTCAGAATACGTTTTAATATCAGGGAGTAAGGTATTTATGTGTCTAATATCGGCGTATGCTATTTATATCTTTGTAATATCGACATAGATTGTATCAGTAATAGACATGGCGATATTATGGTACTACAGACAAATAAATAGCATAGTGAGAGGTGATAAGAAAGCTCGAAAGCGAACAAGAATACGACCCAATCACTTCTTCCTACGACACACCCTTCTTCATCATGCATCACCTCGCCACCCTCCTTCATTCTCATTCTCCCTCTTCTCCTTCCTCCAACCACAGTCACTTCACTCATTCATTCTCCCCCCCCCCCCACTTCCCTCCTTCCTCCTTTTTTTTGTTTTTGTTTCTTTCCATCTTTTTTTTCTTCAATTACATGTTTCTCTCCTTCTTTCTTTCAATCTTTTTCTTTTTTTTCTTTCTTTCCATTACTTTCGCTTCATCCCACCACTAAACTTACATCCCTCCCCACCCCTCTCTCTCCACCTGGTTCTCAGTGCATCTCCTTCCCGTTCATCACAGGTGGATCGGCTTGGAATGGAGGTGGAGAGGTGGAGGGCCGAGGCAAGAGACCCCGAGCTGGAGAGGAAGGTCAGTGATAATCATTTTGTCTTCACCGCCTCCACTAGATGTTATTCAGCTTTGTCATGGGGTCACACTCTCTATACTCTTTTTACCCCAACTTGGCCTAAAATTGTCATCGCCCCATCTTTAATGCCGAGTCGCAGCAAGAGACTAACACTAGAATATGATGCTAGTCACGAAGAAGTTTTTTGGGAAGGATATACAGCCACAGCATTCAGACATGCATGGATTGGGGTAGCGAGGTGTTGGGGGCGTATGTCCCCTCCTATTTTCGACAGACCAATGATTACTTAAATAAGTTTTTTTTTTTCTCTCTCTCTCTCCTCCTCCCCCAGCTGACCTACCTCCTGGAAGCTGTGAGGGGCTACCCAGCGTTCTCCGTGGGGGGATTGTTTGTGTTGGGTAGGGGAAGGCTGGTTGAGGTTAGTATTTGGCAATGGACACTCTCTCCTGTCTCACTGTTATTCACTGTTCCTGCCATTCACCACCAGTGTTATGCATCTACCCCCACTTCTACCCTTACCTTCACGCTTGCACTGGCACTTAATCTCACTGATACACAGTTATTGTCACTCACTGTTACTTTGCCATATGCATTTACCCTCACTTCTACCCTTACCTTCACTATGGCACTGACACTTAATCTCACTGATACACACTGTTATTGTCACTCACTGTTACTTTGGCACTGTCAATTATTCAGTGCCACTGCTACTGTTACCGTCTGTTGGCCACTGTCCCCATCATTCACTCACTGTTGGATTCACTGTCGCAGTCACTCACATTTATTATTAAAGTCGTTCATTTAGTAACACTGTACCACACACACAGAATCACTGACTGTCACTGTTACTCACTGCTAGTGTCACGTACCGTAAGTGCCACTATCACCTACCGTCACGTAAATAATGGCACTTTCAATATCCTCTTCACTCAGTCACTTCCTGATCGTATTGTCACAAACATCGAAATATGCAGGTATCACGCGTTTATTTTGTCACCATTACTCACTCCCTGTCACTGTTATTATCTCTCACTCATCATTTACTCTCACCGTAACTCATTTTTGCCACTGTCACCGTCACTCACTCATTTATTATGCCACCGTGTCTCACTGTTGAAAATCACTATGAACATCAGGCACTTCACCATTACTCACACTATTATTAAAATCACCATCATCATCACTCACACTACCACTCACATATCACCATTAGTGGACTGAATCATCGTGGGCTTAGGAGGCTGTCTAGAACCTTTTCATTACTGGTTTATTGTGCTTACACGTACGCTACATCAAGAGAGTATTTTTTCGGTCGTGTGTGTGTGTGTGTGTGTGTGTGTGTGTGTGTGTGTGTGTGTGTGTGTGTGCTTCAAAAGTAATATTCAAACAGTTCTCATTCAGTTTGGACCGAAGTTTGTGGAAGCGCTGCGGATCAGTCAAGAATGATTACTCTGAGAACAGCAGGTGGAAGGGAAAGGCTAGGTTTTGCTCCTGTTTGAGTCAGACCTGATGGAGGGGCTACGGGTGAAACAGGGATGTAGTGATTTGATTATTGAGGACGACCAGTTACAGGTAAAGGTCACAGGGCAGTGTCACATACATAGGGGCGGATATTGAAGTCTTGGAGCGCTCCATTTTGATTTGCTTATGCCATCACTAGCCTATTGTTTTTCCCCTCCATCTGAGAAAGTCAGAGGAGGGCGTCGTTATCACCGGGATCAACAGGTGTCCGTTCGTAAGAGTTAGGCGGCAATGCGGCTGGCCAGGCACTGAGATTTCGTTTCCGGGCCAGAACTCAGAAAGTATTCACTACAGAGTCATGAAAACTCACACAGTTATGTTTTTATGGTGAACTGGTGCGTTTTGATTGGTAGAATGTTGTGTCTTAAGTAGCTATTTTGGAAACAACGAAGAAAAAAAATTGTTTTCAGAAATTTCAATGCGACCTGCACAAGAAATCTGAAGGGCCCAGGATATGTGTCCTCAAGGAGTTCTCCATACGTCTACCTTTAAAAGAAACGATTGAGGGGGAGGAGGGGAGGGCCGTCATCCGCTTGGTTAGATCTACAGGGAGGTGGGGGGGGGGGGTATGTGCTCGGTCAGACGAAAAGTTGCAAACAGCGCAGCGTTGCGTATGTTTTTACTTAGAATAAACGCATCGAAGTAAATAGGTCTGAACTTTGAATCCATCTCCAGCGATCTACTTAATATGTGACATTATTTTTATTTCACTCTTGCTTTCTGCCAACGATTTAATAATAATAATAATAATAATAATAACTAGAATGGCACTCAGTAGAGCACATACCTCCGCCATGGCCCAACATGCAGCAGGAATAAGACTATCCCCCTATACAAGCATATTTAAATCCGCTACATCCGGAATTTTACAGGGATCCGCGCCAAACTGTACACATTTGTAGATACCAACATCCTAAATATGCCTGATTTTTAAAATCATGATCCATGCAATATTCACTGAAAATTTTACGAAAATGTCAAAAAAAAAAAAAAAAAAAAAAAACTCGCAATGTTAGTGGGAAAAAAAAAAAATTCCTTGATCCGCACCTTTACCCGGATCCGCACCAATATTTAATAGAGTGTATTCTGGGCCAAGGCCCATTCTTCTACAAAGTTTCGTGGAAATCCGTCCAGTAGTTCTTGTGTAATCTTGCTTACAAACCAACCAACCAACAAACAAATAAACGGACACGGATGAAAACGTAATCTCCTTGGCGGAGGTAATAATAATAATAATTATAATAATAATGATATTATTATTACTATTTTTGAAATTATTTTATTATTATTACTATCATTCTTCATCATAATCATCATCATCATCATCAACACCATCACCTTCATCGGTGATACTCCATCACGGTGGGTCTAACACACTATGCCATAATGTTGCCGATCTCGTGGCCAGTCTTCACTAATCATATGCATTTTGTCAGATGGGCTGCTTCATCACCACCTACCTGGTCATCTTGCTGCAGTTCCGTAACGGGGAGACTGTCAGTGGGAGCTCGATCTAGCCGCAGACCACAACAAAGTAGGTGGCAACAGGGCTCAAGAGAGGCCAAGAGAGAAGAGTCGTAGTTACAATGAAAGATAGTAAAGAATATGTAAAATGAGGGGATGAAATTTGATGCCTTTTGAAAACTTGTGTCCAGTATAAAGGGAAGACTGTGCAAAATACAGGTAACTGCACTGAACCAGCATCTCACTTGGGCTTGTGTGTTTACGGGTCAGTCTGCTGGTGTGGGCGTGGGTGTGACAGTGGGAGTAGAGATTAAAAAATGATACAGGACTGACACTGATAACTCTGCCTTAACCGTCTGCACCGCACAATGTATCACCTGGTGAAACAGAAATGATGTGCTATATATGGACTATCCTGTATATCTGTAAGGTAAACAGTGAGGGAAACTCCTAAGGCCACGAAGATACGGTATTTCTCTTCTTGTATAAGGAAAAGAGCAACGTAAATAGTATAAATGGAGAGAGCACAGATGGTATATAAGAAGAATAATTAAAGAAAAAAGATGACAAGGGAAAAACGGAACAGAGAAAAGACATAACGAGGAAAAAAAAAGTAAGAAGAAAGGAGTCAAGCAAAAGGGAAGAAGGAAAACGTGAAGGCGAACAAGGAGGGAAAAAGAGAAAGGATGAGGAATGGAGACGCGAGAAAAGATGAGAAGAAAAGGGAAAGAGCAATAACGAAGGGAAAAGAGTGGAGATAAGGGAACACTACAGAAGCCAAGAAGACGCGATCCAAGATGAAAAGAACATAGGCATTATAATGGAAAATTTCACAGCAAAAGTTCGTCTAATGAATTTCCATATCTTTTTATCAATTCCTTTCCTCTGCTGGGCAATACTCCTAAGATGAGAGAGGCTTGGTATTACTTCTCTGGCCATGGATGGTGCTCTCTGATACGATGCGTCTGGGAGGAAAAATTTCGAAGTGCTGGAGACACAAATCAGAAGAACTTACTTCCCTGACTACAGACTTGTAAACAACATCGATCCACTTTTTAGTCGAATCATAATGAAACTCTCACATGATATTCTGACACGTAAATCAAACTTCAAAGATTCCATAACTGGTGTCGAAAATCACTGCTCACTTTCTCGTTATTCTCAAGGAAGTGGATCGATGTTACGGGATCAATGTTATGATTTATCGTTAGGAAGTGGATCGACGTTCTGATTTATCGTGTGGACGTGGATCAGTGTTATAATGTATCGTAAAGAAGTTGATCGATGTTATGAGTTATCGTCAGGAAGTGGATTGATGTTATGATTTTCCGCAAGGATGTGGGTTGATGTTGTCCGCACATATACTGTATATTAAAGGGAAAATATGTAATCAGATGTAATAACTAGTTGATCAGGTTCGTTTAATTCCATATCGACAAGGAAGTTTCATTTATTCCTCTCTCTCTCTCTCTCTCTCTTTTTTTTTTTCTTCAATAACCCTCCCAAGGTCAGAACAACTTTAGTATTCTCGCTAAAGCAAGACGATTTTATTCAGCTGGTGAGTCAATGGAGCATATGTGTTAATATTTTCACCATTAACCCTCACATGGTTGGAACTACTCCTTTTGTTGAAACTACTTAATTATTTGGTTCTATAAAACGACACAATATACTTTACCTGAGAGAAAGTAGGGTAACTGAGGCTCGTATTCTCCAAGGTTAACGAAGCTCCCTAACACCACTTCCTTACCGATTTATTTTTGGATACCGCTGGCTAATATAATTCTGTACGTAATTTATGTAGCGTATGGAGATAGAATGAATTAACAAACACAGAGGAGGACGGCATGGTGTAATATGCAAAATAAATCGCTTTGAAAGAGGTGTTAGGAAGCTTGACTGACGAGAATATCAGAGTGTTAATACAGGTACAATACATTCGGCATCAAAAGTTCTGTCGCCGCTCCTGCCTCTCTCCCCACGAACTTTTAATATCAGTGTGTTGGACATGCAGCAAACAGTCTTATCCGTGTGATTAGACGTCAAGTGGGGTCATCAGTGTCTGCAGTTGTGTATTTACCACACTGATCTTCAACGTCCAGGGAGAGAAAGGCACGAGAGGAGAGGAGTTTTGACTGTACATCATCCTGTACATACATCCAAGTAAATTACAGTCACCTACCAACATCCCTCCACACACACACACACACACACACACACACACACACAGTCACCCTTTACTGTCCATTAGCCAAGAGGGTGCAAACAAGAAAGTTTACTCATTTCCCACGTAAAGTTTTGTCTAATCTCAAATTTCCCTGGTGATGTGTGAGTGTGACATCGTTTCCTCCTACTGCAAACAGACTAATTTCAATGGAATACGTGCTCTGCTGTCAGTGCCACCTGTTATGCAGCTCAAAATAACACAATAATATAGAGAACACTTGGCTGATGCACGATAAGGAGAGTCAGGTGATGAATTAAGTATGATAAGGGAGTCAGGTGAATGAACTCCCTGGATATTCCTTACACCTCGTCGGGCCTACCAAAGAGAGTAATAATTATGGAAAAAGTAATGGTAGAAAAAGTAACAATCCCATAATTTTCTGCAAATTACTGAACGCCCTGTCTAATCTTTAATACATAATTTCACGATTTTCGACGAGTATCTTGCAAGTACTCTGCCATCGCTGAAAAATTATTCACATTTAAAATTAGATCATTTGAAGAGAAATCCATTTATAGTACGAAGCTTCAGAGTAAAGTCAACATAAACTTTTTTTTTTCACACAGACAGGAAATGGCTCATCATACAGGCGATTCACCCCGCCACAAACCAAGGCAAACAACAATAAAACACAACAAAAGGCCTCTCTTTCTTTCTCTCTCTCTCTCTCTCTCTCTCTCTCTCACACACACACACACACACACACACACACACACACAAACTGGCTCAATCACTGACTACTTACCTTGTGACAAGCCAAAGTAAACACAGTAATATTAAAACACAGGACACCAAAATATCAACAGGATTCTCTCTCTCTCTCTCTCTCACACACACACACACACACACACACACACACACACAGGGAATGCCTCATCACACACCCAACTTACCTGGCCACAAACGAAGGCAAACACAGCAACACAGAGCCCTATGTTGCTCGGCTACGGGGCATTAGGCAGGCGAGGGAGAGAGAAGAACAAGACAACACAGCTGAAATGGGCGACACGGGCATGGCCAAGCTGAATACTACAGGGACACGGTAGGTAGAGGGCCGACCTGGTGGATGGGTCTGCGGAGGAGATGTTTAGCCTGAGAGGTATTGGAATCTTCAGCTCTGCGTTGAAATGAAATAAGGGTGAAAATACAGTTGATAATACTGGATAAAAGATGAGAAAAAACAGCTCTATGGGGTAAAACCTGAGGGAATGTTGTGGAAAAGTTTGGCTTGATTTCATTTTACAGGTGAAATTATAGCTCATTAATGTTCGAGAAATTTGAGAACAGATGAATGAAAATTTATAAAAGGGTGTACACGTAAACGGAGCTGTATGTGATTTTCGGTTATATGGTGAGGTGCAGTACAGGTGAAAATAATGCTGAAGGATTATGAGTAAATCTGAGACACACACACACACACACACACACACACACACACACACACACACACACACACACAAAAAAAGACTATGAGGAAAAACAGAAATGTAGAAGAGGAAGGGGCTACGTGTTGAGTTGTCAGGGATTTCGCTTCTACGCTGAGAGAGAGAGAGAGAGAGAGAGAGAGAGAGAGAGAGAGAGAGAGAGAGAGAGAGAGAGAGAACCATATCTATAAGCTCTATTATTATCTTTCACATCAACATCTAACTTTCAAAACCAAATTACTAGGAAATCAAATTAAGTCTCCAGACAAGGGTATGTATTGTAAGGTGCAATATGGCTGCGAATCAAATCCCTTTCAGGTAGGAGATGCCATTTTATTATTGCAACCTTCATATGTTTTTATATCGTTCAGGAGAGACTTAATAATGTCTGGGTTAAAACACAGCGTTCACTAACATTAATTCTGAGAGGGCCTTCCTAAGCTGAGTAAAACTGGATGATAGAAGGAATTAAATAAGAAATGCGTCATCTTTGAGAAGTGGTCACGTCCCTGGATTCGGTTTCCATCCATTACTAAATCTGCTTCTGGCGATTTTATATGCTAATTGAAACCTTTTATACGAAGGGACGATATAAAGGCACTATTTAAATTCACCAGTCTGAAAGGCCTCTCTCAAAATAAAATCGTCTGGTGCCAAAAATAATGACACACACACACACACACACACACACACACACACACACACACACAAAATAATGCCAGTGTAGCGACAGGGATTAAACTGCAGTAAGTATAAATTTCTCTCCTTTTTTTTTTTTTTTTTCATCCAGCGTGTCTGAGATGCTAACCTCTTCAGACAGAGAACGCCATTTTTATTCTTGCTATCACCAGGTAATTCTAGTCAGTTTCGTAGAGAGGTTTCGAACTGGGGAGGTTAGATATACAGTGGCTCTCAATAACCCCTTCCCTCCTGGGGTGTTCTCGTGAGGTGGATAAAATACAAGAAGTTAAATAAAAAGGTGGCTTCGTGGTATATGGTCTGTCACTGTAAATAACTGATCCGAATAGCCCCCAGTTTCTTTTTTTTTTTTTACTTTTCTTTCTTTATCCAGTGTTTGTGAGTTGCTGAGCTGTTTGATTCGTACTGAAGTGTGTTTTACGTTTTGGAAGATCAATATTGGCGCTCAGTTAGCAGAGAGTAATAAGGGACGAAGGGGTAGGGGGAAAGAGGGGTTGGTGTGTGTGTGTGTGTGTGTGTGTGTGTGTGTGTGTGTGTGTGTGTGTGTGTGTGTGTGTGTGTGTGTGTGTGTGTGTGTGTGTGTGTGTGTGTGTGTGTGTGTGTGTGTGTGTGTGTGTGTGTGTGTGTGTGTGTGTGTGTGTGTGTGTGTGTGTGTGTGTGTGTGTGTGTGTGTGTGCAGCTGCTGTGTTCCTTGGTGCTGTCTTGCTGGTGATAGTTGGAGGTGGCGGGTCCAGGTGTGGCCACGCTTCACGGAAGGGGGCGAGGGGGAGGGGAGGAGGTGGACGGAGGTGTGGATGGGGGTATGGATGGGAATTAGGTGGTGTGGATGGAGGTATGCATGAGGGTTGAGAGGTGTGGATGGGGTTAGGAAGTATGGACGGGGTTAGGTGGCTTAAAAGCAAGTTGAGAAGATCTGGGTGGGGGTTAGGAATATGGATGGGAGTTAGGAGGTCTGGATGGAGGTTAGAAGGTCTGGATGGAGAGTCAGAAGGTCTGGATGGAGGATCAGGAGGTCTGGATGGAGGATCTGGAGGTCTGGATGGAGGATCTGGAGGTCTGGATGGAGGATCAGGAGGTCTGGATGGAGGATCAGGAGGTCTGGATGAAGGGTCAGGTCTGGATTGACGGTCAGGAGGTCTGGGTGTAGATTAGGAGGTCTGGATGGAGGGTTAGGAGGTCTGGGTGTAGGTTAGATGGTCTGGATGGAGGTTAGAAGGTCTGGATGTGAGTTACAAGGTCTCGATATGACGGAAACTGGATTGGATTTAGGTGTGGACTGGCGTTAGGAGGTTTGGATGGAGGTTTGGAAGCCTGGATCGACAGACAGGAAGTTTAGGAGGAGGGTTAGGAGATTTGGATGAAGGACTGGACATGTAGAAGGGGAGGGGGTTACAAGGGAGAGAGGGGGGGCGGAATGGAAGAGGGGTGAGGAGGTAGGGGAAAGGGAGGGAAAGGGACGAGATCTGTAAAAGTAAAGGGAAGGGTGAGGGAGAGGAAGAATGGATAAAGAGGGAAGAGGCAGGGGAAGGAAGAGAAAAGGGATAGTGGAGGGTGGGTGAAAGAAGGGAGGGATGATCACCATTTCACTTGGAAGGTGCAGTTAGTGGGTGAGGAAAAGTGTGAGAAGTGTGAGTGTCATCTGATGTTTGTAGACTCAAATAACATTGCCTCTACTTGTATTTTTGCAACTATTCCTCAACATATCATCATCATCATCATCATTAACATCATCATTTAAACACCATTTCTCACTGACATATGCTTCATGAAAAACTCTCCATTTTCTTTTACATATAAGGAAAAGGCCTGGCAACAGACTATTTTTTTTTTTTTTTTTGCTAATTTCACTAAATTTAAATATTTACAATATATAACTAGATAAGACACTCTTGCATCCACTCATAACCTTCACCTACTCTCAGTCTACAGAGCCACTTAAAACTTTCACTGCGGTGCGGCGATAAGATTTCTGTTTCATGAGGAGCACCTCGAGATGATTTTATTCAACACAGGAGGCAGGATAGTTCACCATCCACTCATTCGATGCAGTGCTACCCTCAGAACACACACACACACACACACACACGCACACACACACACACACACACACACACACACACACACACACACACACACACACACACACACAAAAGAACTTAAGGTGGTCTAGCTGGATGGATAAAATATTCTTTTAATGTAGGTGTCAAAATATTTTCCATTAGCTATTACAGTCATTAGGATTTTTGTTTTCGTTTTTCCACAGATGGTTTTATTCGGTATAAAAAAAAAAAATCGGACAAAGGGCTATCCAATAACCCTCATACCATCAAGAGATTACCAGCTTCTCTTCACCGCAATGTTGCATCTCTCTTTTCTATCGCTACTACTCTGCTTCCTAATCCTTTAAATAGCCTCCCTGCATCCCTTCCCAATAACTTCGGGCACGCAGCACTTGCCTAACTTCGCACATTCTCCCCATTTCCATCCAGCTCTTTAATGCAAGAGTTAGTCGCACTCTCAATCCATAATATATGCAACTTAACAACAATGGAACTGTCTACTTCAGTGTTTTTCCCATTGCCTACGACCTCAGGCAATATAAATGCAATGTGCCACTGATAGACATCACCACAATGGTTTCCAAGAAGCCTCTGTTTTATCCTCTCAATGTGGTGGTGTTTTTTCAGCTAACCCCTTTAGTAGGGTGCCATCTCTCTCTCTCTCTCTCTCTCTCTCTCTCTTTCGTGTATTTCTCTACAATTTTTCCCTTCATCCTCATCTTGCCTCTTTCTTTCCTGTTCTCCTAACATATCCCCCCCACCTCTCTCTCTCTCTCTCTCTCTCTCTCTCTCTCTCTTGGTTCATTACAGCTGTGTTTACCTGCTGTACCTGTCTCGCTCACTTGTGCCTCGCCCTACCTGCACCTGCCTCTTCATTTACCCACGTCCTCACTTACTTCACATTTTTCTCTCCCTTTCTCTCTCTTTTTTTTCTCTCACTTTTTGTCTCCCATACATCAGCTGCTTCTCAACGAACTCCACAGAGGAAGGGGAAAGAGTTGTGTTTTTTCTAAGGAGTATTATTGACTTCTTGTTTGTAGTGGTACCGGAAGGGAAAGAAAAACAGGTGTGAAGTGGATAAATGATGTACGACAGAGGCTGGGTAAAGGTGGAGGAGAGTGGAAGAGGGAAAATGAGGAACGGTAGAGCAGGTGGGATTTATTTTGGTAGATAAATGGATGAGTTGATGAATAAACAACTGAAAAGGAATACTGCACAATCAAATCTGACATCAATACGCCTGAAACGTAAAAACAAAACAAAAACACAAATTATAACCAGTTCATTCGTCTGGGTATGATCAAGGGACGGAGAACGTGGTAATTCACAAAATCTATGGAAAGTAGGATAACCAGTGAACAGAGAGCAATGGGGAGGACAGCACTAGAAGAGATAAGCCTAAGTGAAGGATATAATGGCAATGATAATGAAGCAGGCCGGAATTCACAAATTTACAGATAACTCGTACTCGTGAATAAGAGTCTGATTTGGAAGATGGAGAAGATATGTGTAAAGTTTTTGCTTTCTCTCTTCTGTGTCGTTGCAAGAAAATACATAATGTTGAGAGAGAGAGAGAGAGAGAGAGAGAGAGAGAGAAGGGTCAACATGGTCACTCGTCATTTTCAAGGTTGGCAGGTCAGTGGTCATTCGCGTCAAATGGGTGACGTTCCCCCCTGCCATAACAACACCCTCACCACGGCTTTACGACAGGGTCTGCGCAGGGGAGGAGGGAGGCAGGGGTGAGGAAGAGAAGAAATAGGTACGTAGAGAAAGAAGAGTCTGGAGGAAGAGGTGCAAAGAAGAAGAATCAGGAGGAAGTGGTATGAAAAGGAAAAAGAAGAGTTTGGAGGACGTGGTATGAGAAGGAGGAGGAACAGGTATGAGGAAGAGATGTGATGAGGAAGAAGTGTCAGGAAGATGAGGTAGAAGATAAAGTGTAGGATGCTGGGGAAAAGGATGGAGAGATAGCAAAAATGAGCAGAGCCAGGATGGGGAAGATTTTGTGGAAGAGGAGGAGGAGGAGGAGGAGGAGGAGGAGGAGAACTGGAGGCAAGAAGGAAAGTCTGGGGGGGAGGAGATGATGATGATGATGATGATGATGCAAAGTTTGGGTAAAAGATGGGATGGAGAGGATTTGGAGAAGGGAGAGGCAAGGAAGTAGAAGATGGAGTAATTAAGGAAACTGTGGTTTGTAAGTACAATGAACTTTCTCTAAACGAGTGCCAGGTATTTTCATTTGTGGAAGGGCTTGGAGTAGTCTAAGATTAAAGTTTCTTCTCATACTACGTCCTCTTCACTTTTTTATCTATTGTTTATCTACTGTTTACTCATTTTCACCTGTCCGTCTGTCCATCTATCTATATAACTATTTATCTATCAATCTACCTACCTACCGGCATAATGTACACCTGTATAACTAACTACCTGCATGTCCAACCAACACCCATCTTCCACCCTGTGACCCATACACTATCCTGTTCATCTATTATCTATCTGTCTAAATATCCATCTGTTTACTCTAGCCTATCCCCTCTATCTGCCTAGTTACCAACCTACGTATGTACCTATTAACCTACCTATCAAGTCAAGTATGTATGTTTATCTATCTACAATATATGCCTGCCCACCTGCCTATCTAGGTATACCGTTCTATCCAGCTATCTACCTACCTATCTATCTGTGATGGTTTCCGTCCATGTCTACCTACTTACCACTTACCTGTCTAGCACGTACAGGCCTATCCATCCAAAATCTTACCTTTCTATCTACCTAAACAAGTATTTATAAGTACAGTATATCCTTCTATGATGCTACCTACCTACCTACCTAAAAATGCACCTACCTACCTATTCGTACAGTACATGCCTTTATAAGCATATTCATCTACCTAATCACTTATAGCTGCCTACCTACCTTTCTATCGATGTTTTTCTAAGCCTATCCACCCTTCAACGCACCCACCTATCAATGCATCCAGCCATCAACCTTTTACTCCCTTCTCTTCACCGCATCCCGCCTCTCCCCTTTCATCCCTGGCCTGGCAATAGAACGGGTCTGCTTGTTTAATACCCTGGTGGCGTTGTCGCTCCTGCCCGCTGATGGTGTCCATAAAATTGGAATATAAATCACGCTTGGCCA
>NC_137003.1:8554331-8561831 GCF_032717465.1 Coenobita brevimanus
GCATGGATGGAGTGGAGTAGGCGAGATGGGCTGGGATATTGGGGAGTAAAGGGACAAACGTGTGATAGTACACCCAGCTAAGTTTTCGTTGTAAGCAGGTCGTTGAGGTGTAAGTCAAGAGGTGGGTGCTGAAGGAGGTAGATGGAATGGGCCAAGATAGAGGTGGAATGGGCCAAGATAGAGGTGAAAGGTTAGAAAGAACAGGACGAGTATACTGTGTGAAGATGTGGGTTACATTAGAGGTGAGGCTGGTTGTGATGAGGGATGCAAAAAAAAAAAAAAATAGTTGTAGCAGCAGCAGCAGCAGCAGCAGCAGCAGTAGTAGTAGTAGTAGTAGTAGTAGTCGTAGTAGTAGTACAAGTAGTTATGGTAGCAGTAGTAGTAATGAATAATAATAATAATCATAATAATAATAATAATAATAATAATAGGAGTCACGTGAGGATAGGCGTGTTTTATTTACCATTATCAGGTGTTTTATTTACGAGTAGCAGGTGTTTTATTTACGAGGACCAGGTGTTTTATTTACGGGTTCCAGGTGTTTTATTTACGAGTACCTGGTGTTTTATTTACGAGTGCCAGGTGTTTTATTTACGAGTAAGGTGTTTTATTTACAGTACCAGGTGTTTTATTTACGAGTAGCAGGTGTTATATCTACGAATAGCAGGTGTTTTATTTACGAGTAGCAGGTGTTTTATTTACGATTACCAGGTGTTTTATTTACGAGTACTACGTGTTTTATTTACGAGTACTACGTGTTTTATTTACGAGTACTACGTGTTTTATTTTCGAGTACTACGTGTTTTATTTACGAGTAGCAGGTGTTATATTAACGAGTAGCAGGTGTTTTATTTACGAGTAGCAGGTGTTTTATTTACGATTAGCAGGTGTTTTATTTACGAGTATCAGGTGTTTTATTTACGAGTAGCAGGTGTTTTATTTACGAGTACCAGGTGTTTATTTACGAGTAGCAGGTGTCTCTTATAACAGGTAAAAACAAAAGTCTTCATCACAGTAAAGGAGTTAATCCCGAAGTCAGACTCTCCATTCTCTCCTCCGGCCGCGGATGATCTCAGCAAACGATAAAGTTATAACGAAGTGATTTGGCCAACGGTGGATAAACAACGTCATCCACTTATAAGGTTGTTTATGACACCGGGAATCCACTCTGGCGAAGGGAGTGGTTATAGCTGGCACGGGTCTTTTCCGCCATATCCCCAGTCAAGGTTTAACCATTTTCCTGCGCTGATGAATACGTTTGGTTTAGCTTGCTACTTCCAGACGATTTTATGCCACACAGGAGGGACCTCTATTAGTGAAGGGGTTAATGGTAGCTTTAATTAACCCCTCCAGGTGTAACAGTCTCTCCTGCTTAATAAAATCGTCTGGAGAAAGCAGGAATAAAAAAATTGAAGCATGATCTGAGTCCTGGGGTTTCTCTTTACGCTGATTTTATTGGATTGTTTTATGCTGGAACTGAGCAACAGGATGGGTGGGTTTGGTCCGACAAGCCTTATTGGTGTTGTGGTTATTGAGGGAGGAGTGGAAGGTGGGAAGGGTGAAGAGGGAAAAGATGAGGTGATGACACGGAAGGAGGAGGAGGAGGAGGAGGAGGAGGAGATGCAGAAGAAGATGAAGAAGATGAGGGCGTGGTGCAGTGAAGGTATCTACGGTTTTATGAAAAGAAAAGATAAAACACGATCAAAATAAAAGCACCAAAGAGGAGAAAAACAACTGACATAAAGATCGCAAAAAAAAGGAAGAAAAAGAAGAATAAGGAAGGATGCTAAAAAAAAGTTTCAAGGACACATACCAGGTGTTATATGACAAAGTTTCATCGAAGAAGAGGAAGAGGAAAAGAAGAGAACCAGAAAATGGAAAATAAGAAATGGGGAAACATACGAATACACACAGAAGGAAGACACGAAGGAACTGCATGAAGAAAGAAGCAGGTGATGAGAACTGCATGAAGAAAGAAGCAGGTGATACGAGGACGAAGAAGAGACACAAAAATGATGAATAACAAAGAGAAGGCAACGAGGCAAACAAGATGATACAGTAGAGCAAGAAAATCAAAATGACATGTAAGTAGAAAGAAAAAGACAAAATAAGAGGCTCGACAGAAGGATGATGAGGATATAAAAAAAAATGAAAATAACCCGTGAATACAAACAAGACAACGAAAAAAGGACGAAAAGAAAGACGACTGGGGAAAAAAAAAAATAAATGCCGCGTGAAAAGAAAGAAGGCTACGAAAGAGGAACGAAAGAAGGACGACTCTGGTATAAGAAAAAGATAGTGACTACGAAAAAAGAAGGACGAAAAGAAATACGAGATCGGTACAAGAAAAATATAATGGCTTGTGGCGTGATGGAGGCGTCTGATTAGGGTTTTATGCGGCGGGGTTGGGTGGGATGCCACCTGCATTGTAAAAGACTTGACGATTTACGGCGAGGAGAGGGGAGGGAGGCTAGAGAGGTTGGCCCCATTGAAGAAGAGAAGAGAAATAAAGAAAGAGGAGCGAAGAAGAATAACTATGGGAAAGAGAAAAGAAGGAAAGTGACACATGAATGAAAATAAGAAGGATGACGAAGTAAAGATGGATCGTGATATTATTACAGTACGGCATTATTATTATTATTATTATTATTATTATTATTATTATTATTATCATCATCATCATCCTCACCTGCCTCACCACAGACTCAACTCTACTTCAAGTCGACATTCAGACCAAACAGACTTTACTCCCATTATCACGTTATAATTCACCAACCTACAACCTCACCAGACTGTTTACCTCTCACTCTCCACTTCACCCATCAATATCCACATCCAGGAGCCTCTTCTTCCACAGTTCATCAGTTCAACATTTACTCGTACATCTGCCAGCCTCCTTTCTCATTTCATTATGTTTATAGTTTCCCTGGCTTTCATTTCCTCCACTCTTCGCCCGACCAATTTATAGTTTATCTGCAAGTGCTGGAAGTTTTATAAGTATTGTGAGATGGTTTGGAGCGGATGAAGAATTAGAGACCAACGAGAAGTGTATATTTAACAAGGTGGAGGAGAGGGGGAAGGGGAAATCAAGGATAGGGTGGACAAAATGGAATGGAGACGTATATAAATGAGGGAGGTTTGAGTTGGAGGAAGGGTCACCAGATGGCAAAGGACAGGGTTACAGAGGCAATTTGCTTGTGATCACCATTTCTGATAGACAGACAGATAGACAGATATATAGATTGACAGTTAAGCCCACTTTTGGAAACCCTCTTCTCCACAAATCAACTCATCAACATTCACATCCAATTGTCTCCTATCCATTTATACCCATATTTTTAGCAATCTTCGTTTCTGGAGTCTTCATCGTCAGTAGTTACTTTCCAAATGTGTTTTTTTTTTTCCCCTCCACAAGTCATCAGCTCAACATCCTCATCCATCAGTGTTCTCTCCCATCAACCTTCACCTTCGCCAACTTTCTTCACCAACTCTTTCTCATCCATCTTCCATTCACATAATCTTACACTTAAAGAGACCAGGGAGTTAGTTTATATTCTGCCTGAAATTATGTACTTCGTCATTAATATTCAACGGATATATCGAAACACAGATAATTCTATACATGTTACGGAGTTCATCCCCTCATCCCTGTCTTTTATCGTAAGTATGGCAGAATTAATGCCTAGTTTTTTTCTTACTATCGAGTTGATATTGCATGATTTTGAAATGTTCCTAAGAATTTATATCTCTGACCATCATACTTCTTAAGTCTGTATTATCTTAAAATTTACATCTGTTGACACTATTTTCAGATGCTTTCGTGTAATGGGAATTGTATTTTGAGTTACTGCGCACTGTAGTTCATCACCCAATTATATGTAATGAATGGAACTATATAATTAAAAATGTTGACTCTGACTTAACACACACGAGACTGAAACTGCTCCAAGGTAGTTAACTTCTTGTTTTCATTTTAGTCGTGTGTGCAACATTTATAATTAGAGTTGCCAAACCAGAAGGCGCTAATTACACACAGCTGCTCAAAACTCCATAGATCGCCAGAAATAATAATAAGACCTCTGGAAAATCGCTGGCATATGGATAAAATCGATAGTTGTTTAAAATTTTGGCGCCAGAAAGTTGTAAATGTATCTAAATCTAGCGCGTAAAAAGCTAAGTTGGTACCTCTGCATATCAGTTAGCGGGTCACACCTCACTGTGGCAGGACCGCTACACTAAGCGATAAGCAACTCGTTCAGATTTACCACCACGAGAGAAAGAGAGAGAGAGAGAGAGAGAGAGAGAGAGAGAGAGAGAGAGAGAGAGAGAGAGAGAGGCTTGAGGGCGTGCTAAGCCACTCCTGGAGATTATCTGGAAAAGGTTTATGGCTGTGGAGGTGGGGTTGTGGGAAGGAGAAGAGGACGACCAAGAAAGAGATGAAGATACAAACTGGGAAAGCTGAGGGAGAAGGAAGTGGAAATACAAGGTGGGACAGCTTAATTCTCACCACCACCAGAGGATTTTGTTCAACCTAGGAATCGTCTCTTGTTCTGAGGTTAACCCCTTCTTACAGGATGACATTTTCATTTTATTCATGCAATCTCCAGACGATTTCATTCAGCTCAAGAGAGACTTTTTGAAATGGGGGGGTTTGGTGCAGCCTTCACTAAACGCATCAATACCAAGGTGGTTTTTTAAGCAGGTGAGACGCGTTTTTTATTTATCTGTTCTTGTCACCACCAAAATCTTGCAATATTTAACTTCGAAAAAATAGATCGTCTGTCTAGTCCCCCCAAAGCATCTTCAACTCTGAATAAAATCGTCTGGAGAATGGCAACAGTGAAAAAAATACGCCCACAGGTTGACGGCACTAAACAGCCCGGTAATAAAGCCGTCCATCCCACAGCCAGCAGCCGCGACACCCATCGTAAATTACAAGCCAGAGGAACAGTAACTTTAGAACCACCTTACGTGAAGATCTGCCACTCGTATCGGAACAACAGGTGTAGAACGGGGCAAAATATCTCTTCACATTTCACCTTTTCTACACCTCATTTCCCTCCGCTGGCTAATATTCAAAAACTGTGAGAGGCCTGCTATGATTCTCTGTCAGTAGACGATTTTATTTAATACGACGCACCAGGGAGGACTGTGACGGACATGCCCTGTGTGTGAAGTAGACGAAGTAAACAGCAGGCCAACTTTTTAACTCAGACTGTACTCAAAATTTTCAGGTTACGATTGTTGGATGGACGACCTGCATTCTCTTAAGCTAAGGAAGTTTTCTACACCTCCTCCTTACAAGCATATTTTTTTGGTACCTAGTAAGTCGGTAAAATCTTATATGTTACGTAATGAAGGGGCAGCACTGCCAAAAAAGCATAAACAGCGTACGACGTAATACTAACGTGCAATGTGCAAAATAAATCGCTAAGGAAGAGGTAACAGAAACTGCTAAGGTGACAAGAATACGGCTATAGGTCCGCATTCTCATCAGCTTCATATTTTACACAGTTTAGCATAATTCGTTCCGTTTATGCTGTTTACATTTATCGACAACATTTTAGATTGCATAAATGTTACATAAAATTCATTAACGTTTCAGGTACAGAAGCACCAACAACGAAGAGGCGCTAGAAAGTAACGAGAATACGAGGCCAGGAGTCACCTTTCGTAAAACAGGGTGCATTTTTGTCCTAGGATGGTTTACGACGGGATGGCGGCAGGATCGGGTGTGGTCTTGATAACCCTACATGGGAAACACACAGCTCCCGTACCCACTCGGCCACCCTCTGCACATCTGACGAGGATGGGATGTGCTCTGATGGGAGTGACTTGTGGCAGGTGTGGGCTGATTGGCCTGTGGCAGGTATGAGGTGACTGGCAGATGTGGACTGATTATGGCGGGTCTGGGGTAACTGACTTGCGGCAAGTATGGGGTGACTGGTTGGTGTGGGGTGAGTATGGCAGGTGTGGGGTGACTGAGGGTGGAGTGGGGTGAGTATGGCAGGTGTGGGGTAACTAAAGGTGGTGTGGGGTAAGCATGGCAGGTGTGGGGTGACTGAGGGTGGGGTGGGGTGAGTATGGCAGGTGTGGGGTGACTGAGGGTGGTGTGGGGTGATTATGGCAGGTGTGGGATGACGGAGGGTTGTGTGGAGTGAGTATGGCAGGTGTGGGGTGACTGAGGGTGGTGTGGTGTGAGTATGGCAGGTGTGGGATGACGGAGGGTTGTGTGGAGTGAGTATGGCAGGTGTGGGGTGACTGAAGGTGGTGTGGAGTGAGTATGGCAGGTGTGGGGTGATTGGCAGGTGTTGAGTTACTGGCAAGTGTGGGAAGACTGTAGCAGGTGTGGATTGACTGTACAATCTTTCCCTGTAATATATCTTGCGTAGGAGAATATGCACATCTTAAAAGACTTTTAAAATAAGGATACTTGTATTTTAATTAACCATGCAGTTCATATAAGTAACAAAAGAGAGAACGCTAACGTAACGTATGCAGAAGGAAATTGGAATGGAAAAATTGCTAGGAAGATCTCTAGGTAATAAGAATACTGTCTGGGCAATGAAGCAAGGTGACAGGAAGGCAGATATGAATACGAATTAGAAGTATGGGCAAGGTGTTGAAATAAAGGTGATGAATGACCAGGTGTATATGGTGGGTAGAGGGTGGTAGGATAAAAGAATGGAAGGTTGCTATGAATGTAAATTGGGAGTGAAAATGAGATACTGGAAGGGCAGGTGAGGGGAAAAATATGAATAAGTTAGGGGCAGAAAAGGAAAATATACAGATGATGAGAAAGAAAGGGAGAGAGCAGTAATGGTAGAGAAGGAATATACTTGACTAAAGAGAAGGAAATATGCATTGTGGGAAGGTGGGGGCAGACTGGTGTTTGGGTGATGCCAGGGAGGGATGGAGGTAAAGGACAGGTAGATGCTGTGGGGATACTGAGTAAATCATGTTAACAAATTCACCATGTGGAGAGTATCGTCTGGCGGCAGTAAATATTATTTCTACTGCATCACCATGTTATTTAGTCCAGGCATTTAAAGCAAGAGTGACCAATGACTCTTCTGTGAGCAGCATTAGACGACCAAAAAATTCCGATCTTTACTTAACTTTAAATCGTTATGTGCCAAAGAGGACTGAAGTGCCTTAACCAACTAAACCACCAGACAAACATGAATCGCCATGGCAGAGGAGGGACCGATGGAACTTGTTTTTATTTCCTTCAGTAAGGGATGTGCTGGGAGGTAGCCACAACAAAGCAAAATAATCCCAATCCTAATAAAATGGTTAAGAGAGGTGAAGAATGGGTGATGGGTGAAGAATATATGATGAAGGCCGAAGGAATTGAGTGGGCGATGGAACAGTGGGCCTAGGGGACTTCTCAACGCCTTTTTCTCTGCGATTCATTTTGCACATCTAAGAATCATCACATATGCTACTGATGCAAACTGTCAACCTTAAACACATACACACACAAACACACAAAAATGA